>NC_133325.1:536614621-536749265 GCF_042186555.1 Aquarana catesbeiana | reverse complement strand
AGACATGAGGGCTCAAAATTTCAAGTCCTGAGCTACTTGCCAGGCCTCAAGGATTACTCGCCACCAGTTGCTCCACCCAACACCTACCCTGCCCCTGATCTCGCCCTATAAACTGGCCCCCAAACCCGCCCTCATAAATTATCCCATGAAATGACACTTAATATTTTTATAACTTAGCTCTGCATAAAACATTTATGCAACCTGTGCCCACCATGCAGCCTACTGTATCCCATGAAGTTTGTGCCCGCCCTGCATCCTACCTGTGGAGGGGAAGAGAGGAGAACCGCTGGCTGGATGAGCAGAGCACATCAGTTTTCATTTCAATAGCTGGGTGTTGTTCCCCCGCCACGTGCCGTCACATAAGCCTCTCCCCTTGTCTGGGGAACTTTGATACATGTCACCCGTCCTAGGGTTGGACGGGTGACCTGTCTATTGTAGTCCCGGAAAAAGAGGAGAGGCTTATATGACGGCGCACGGCGGGGGATTACACAACTATTGAAATGAAAGCTGTGATGTTCCCTGCTCTGATCATTCAGCCAATGGCTCTCCTCTCTTCCCCTCTGATTGGCGGTTCTTGCTCCCCGCTCCCAGGCAGCCCTTCTCGCCAGCCCTCAAAATCCACTCGCAAAATGTGAGCAGAATTTTTGAGGGCTGCATATATTATTCTATCTATATCTCCAGTATACACCATAGTTTGTAGATGCTATAACTTTCACCCAATCAATACGCTTATTAGGATTTTTTTCCAGCAAAAATATGTAGCAGAATACATTTTAGCCTAAATTTATGAAGAAATTTGATTATTTTTTAAAATTTTATTGGATAGGTTTTATAGCAGAAAAGTAAAAAAAAATATATATTTATTTTAAATTTTCAGTCTTTTTTCAATTATATAATCAAATAAATAAGTAGTGATCAAATAGCACCAAAAGAAAGTTCTATTTTTTTTTGACATAAAAAAGGGGATTTCCCCCCTCCACCCTTTTATATAGCTTCATGTCTGACTCCCAGTTAAAACACCCTGTATATCCTACGTCTGGATATAATAAAATAAATATACAAACACAATTTTACAATATAAATTAACCCCTTGTAGTGATTATATGCTGTTTTTGTACTAGAAAAAAAAAGGGCTTTTTTTTAAACCCAATGACCAGTGATACAAAAGCATGCTGCTGCTACTACTACTAAAGGTCTTGGGCTACTTTCACGGTGGAGGCATTTTACAGGCACTTTTGCGCTAAAATATCACCTGTAAACTGCCTCTTCTGCGGCCCCAGTGTGAAAGCTTGAGTGCTTTTACAATGGGGTGGTGCGAGGAAAAAAAATAAAAAAATAATCGCAGATCGCCGCCATTACTAATAAAAAAAAATAAATAAAAATGCCATAAATCCCCTATTTTGTAGACTCTATAACTTTTGCGCAAATCAATACGTTTATTGCGATTTTTTTTTTTACCAAAAATATGTAGAATACATACCGTATACTCGAGTATAGGTCGATCCGAGTATAAGTCGAGGCCCCTAATTTACCACAAAAAACTGGGAAAAACTTATTGACCCGAGTATAAGCCGAGGGTGAGAAATGCAGCAGCTACTGTAAGTGGAAAAAAGAGGGTCAACAATGCCTATCTGCAGCTGTATACCTCCCTGTGTCCTGTGCATGTGTCACCTACCTGTGTCCTGTGCCCCCGTGTATGTGTGCATCCTACCTGTGTCCTGTGCATGCCTCCATGTGGCAATCTCCATCCTCCGTGTGCCGCTCTGCACCGATCAGCGTGTGATAATACCATTCGGCCATTCTACTGTTCAAAAGCCGCGCCTCGTCCGTGATAGGCAGAACACTCCATTTCCCAGCAGTCAGCCTATCATGGACATGCTCTCATCCTCATACCATGGACGAGGGTGAGAGAATGTCCGTGATAGGCTGTACATGGACTGCTGGGAAATTGAGTTTTCTGTCTATCACAGACGAGGAAGAGGTGCAGCTTTTGAACAATGAATGGCCGCCGAATGGTATTATCACATGCTGGCCGCCGTCTGTCTGCAGGACACGCTGATCATGTAGGCAGACGACGGCGACTCAAGTATAAGTCGAGGGGGGCACTTTAAGCCCAAAAAAAAGGGGCTGAAAATCTTGACTTATACTCGAATATATACGGTAATCGGCCTAAACTGGAGGAAAAAAGTAGTTTTATATATTTTTGGGGGATATTTATTATAGCAAAAATTAAAAAATCATTTTTTCCAAAATTGTTGCCCTTTTCGTTTATAGAGCAAAAAATAAAAACCACAGAGGTGATCAAATACCACCAAAAGAAAGCTCTATTTGCGGGGGGAAAAAAAAAGGATGTAAATTTTGTTTAGGTGTAACGTCGCACAGCCATTGAATTGTCAGTTAAAGCGACGCAGTGCCGAATCGCAAAAAGTGCTCTGGTCAGGAAGGGGGTAAAATCTTCCGGGCTGAAGCAGTTAAAGCGCAACTCCACCTTTTTTTTTTTTCGCAACAAAACACACATTCCCCCGGGTGATCTATGTACATTGCAAGGATTATAACAACCTTTGTTGTAGATTCTTCCCTTTTGTTATTCTGAAGAAATCCATGTGTGTTTGTGCCTCTGTTCTGCGTAGGTCTAAAGGGAGTGGTTTCATAATGATCTGTGGCAGCTGCAGGGTTCTAATGGGGAAGCTGCTGGGTCTGCATCCCATTAGACGTATTCCTATTGGGAATATCTCACCAAAAAATGTAATTTCTATTGCAGGGGATGCCTGAAATCTGACTTGCATCTTAGGCAGACTTTTGGGGAAAATGGTGAGCCAATCACACAAGCAGGAAATTATGTTTCTGGGGAGTGGTTAGTACACATTCTGTCTACAGAACAACTCCATGCCATATTCTGAGAATAACAGAGTGGATTAGATATTTTGTTCCCTTACCATATAACTGGTTCTTTAGATTTACCACTGCATATAGATATTTAAGAATAAAATGTCTTTCAAACTTTACATATTAACTAAATTATGCTCCACCACACTGAGGTTTTTATATGATTAATCGAAACAATAAATCGACGAACAGATTATGAAAAGAATCATTAGTTGCAGCCCTAGTCAGATGAGACTAAAATTAATTTATTTGGCCTCAACACCAAACGATATATGTCTGGCAGAAATCCAATACAGCTCACTATCCAAACAACATTCCTTCAGTAAAGCATGGAGGTACAGTGAGGCAAAAAAGTATTTAGTCAGCCACCAATCGTGCAAGTTCTCCCACTTAAAAAGATGAGGCCTGTAATTGTCATCATAGGTATAAGTCAACTATGAGAGACAAAATGTGGAAAGAAATCCAAACAATCACATGGTCTGATTTTTGAAAGAATGTATTTGCAAATTATGGTGGAAAATAAGTATTTGGTCACCTACAAATAAAAAGCAAGATTTCTGGCTCTCACAGACCTGTATCTTCTTTAAGAGGCTCCTCTGTCCTCCACCCATTTGAACTGGTTATCAGTATAAAAGACACCTGTCCACAACCTCAGTCACACTCCAAACTCCACTATGGTGAAGACCAAAGAGCTGTCAGACACCAGAAACAAAATTGTAGACCTGCACCAGGCTGGGAAGACTGAATCTGCAATAGCCAAGCAGCTTGGTGTGAAGAAATCAACTGTGGGAGTAATACATTAGAAAATGGAAGACATACAAGACCACTGATAATCTCCCTCGATCTGGGGCTCCACGCAAGATCTCACCCCGTGGGGTCAAAATGATCATAAGAACGGTGAGCAAAAATCCCAGAACCACACAGGGGGACCTAGTGAATGACCTGCAAAAGGCTACCATCAGTAACACACTACGCCACCAGGGACTCAGATCCTGCAGTGCCAGACCTGTCCCCCTGCTTAAGCCAGTACATGTCGGGGCCCATCTGAGGTTTGCTAGAGAGCATTTGGATGATCCAGAAGAGGATTGAGAGAATGTCATATGGTCAGATGAAACAAAAGTAGAACTGTTTGGTAGAAACACAAAACTCGTGTTTGGAGAGAGGATGCTGAGTTGCAACCAAAGAACACCATACCTACTGTGAAGCATGGGGGTGGCAACATCATGCTTTGGGGCTGTTTCAGGACGACTGATCCGTGTACATGAAAAAGAATGAATGAGGCCATGTATCGTGAGATTGAGTGCAAACCTCCCATCAGCAAGGGCATTGAAGATGAAACGTGGCTGGGTCTTTTAGCATGACAATGGTTCCAAACACACCGCCCGGACAACGAAGGAGTGGCTTCGTAAGAAGCATTTCAAGGTCCTGGAGTGGCCTCCAGATCTCAACCCCATAGAAAACCTTTGGGAGGGAGTTGAAAGTCCGTGTTGCCCAGCGAGAGCCCCAAAACTTCACTGCTCTAGAGGAGATCTGCATGGAGGAATGGGCCAATATACCAGCAACAGTGTGCGACAACTTTGTGAAGGCTTACAGAAAATGTTTGACCTCTGTCATTGCCAACAAAGGATATATAACAAAGTATTGAGATGAACTTTTGATATTGACAAAATACTTAATTTTCCACCATAATTTGCAAATAAATTCTTTCAAAAATCAGACATGTGATTGTCTGGATTTGTTTCCACATTTTGTCTCTCATAGTTGAGATATACCTATGATGACAATTACAGGCCTCATCTTTTTAAGTGGGGGAACTTGCACAATTGGTGGCTGACTAAATACTTTTTGTCCCACTGTAGTATTATCCTGTTGTGGGGGAGTTTCTCTGCAGCAGGAACTGGAGCACATTTCATGATAGAAGGAAAAATGAATGGGGCAAAAAAAATGAGCTACATGCCACGCTCCATCGCCATTCTGGCTGATCTTGCCCCACCGCAAATGTGATGAAACATCTCTGTGGGCAGAGACCACTCTCCCTGGAGCTCAGAACAATGGGAGAGAGAGCCTGATCGCACACAACTCCAAAACGTTGATCGGTTGATCACCAGAACACCCTCCCCAGCCAGCCAGGCTGGCGTCTGTCATGATCACCATCCAAATAAGAGGAAGAAATTACTTCCTGACCCAAAGAGCTGGAAACTGTAGCCACCAAAGAAGCAAGGCCTTGGTCAAGAGAATCTGGTTGTCCAAGGATGTTGGAGATCTTTCCCACTTGGATAAGATCTCCTTCTGCAGGACTAGAGTCTGAAACTGGGCATATGGAACTGCCTCAAAAAAGGTGGACACCATGAGGACAAGAACCTGCAAGCAGAGACGACCACTTGCAGGACAGCAGCAAGCGCACTGCAGCCTGAAGAGCCAGTCCAGAGGAAGAAACACCTTAGTCGAGTCAAGGATCAGCCCAAAGTATTCCAAGCACTGGGTCGGGGGCAACACAAACTTCTGGAGGTTCAACACCCAGCCGAACTCCTGCAGGGTGAGCATGGTGATCACAACATTGTTACTAGTCAACTCCGCTTGCAGGAGTAGAACGTCCAGGTAATCCATGACCCCAATCCTCCCCGCTGTCTCAGCAGCACCAGAACTGGAGCCTGTCCAAAGGACAGTGCCACAAACTGATATTGCGCACCCCCGATCTCAAAGTGCAGGAAGCACTAGTGGGTAGAGCTGCACATTTCGGCTAAAATGAGAATCGTGATTTTTTTTGCTTAGAAGATAGATCACGATTCTCGCGGCGTAACATCTTTCACATTAAAAAAAAAAAAAAAATTGGGCTAACTTTACTTTTTTTAATCATTGAAGTGTATTTTTTCCCAAAAAATTGCATTTGAAAGACCGCTGGGCAAATACAGTGCGACATAAAATATTGTAGCAATTGCTATATATATATATATTTATGTTTGGGGGTTCCAAGTAATTTTCTAGCAAAAAATATTGATTTTAACTTAAGAAGTGTCAGAAAAAGATTTAGACTTTAAGTGGTTAAACTTCCTGCATTTACAGGTTGTTGAAAACTTGGCAGACTGCCTGGATTATTTATTTACACAGAAGTTCTATCCCTTTGATCTAAGAAGGAAGCTTAGTTAAAATGTTTCAAGTTAAAGACTTGACAGAATGCCCAATGTTTTCTTTTGACAGCTGAGTGAGCAGATAAAGTCTCTCCACTTGTTTATATGAAAAAAATCCTCAAACTCAGCAGGAGAGATGTCAGAGGGGGTGAATCGAGATCACGATTTTTTTTTAACAATTGTGCAGCTCTACTGGTGGGAACATGTAGGTACACATCCTTGATGTCTATGTAGGCCAGTAAATCCCCACAGAACAAATTCCATCTTGAACCTGCCTACTTTCATGAACCAATTGAGGGCCTTGAGGTCCAGGATCGGACGGATACCTTCCTTCTTTGGAACTGTGAACAGGTTGGAGTAAAACCCCCTTTTTCTAAGCTGGCACCGAGGTGATCACACCCCAAAGAAGCAAGTCCTGCACCACCCCATACAGAGCCTGCAGGCAAAAACAGGGAGAGCAAGATTGGAAGGAAATAACTTGTCTGTCTACAAAAGACTTTCTTTCCTGTCTGCCAGCCAAAATTAGTTTTAGGACCCAGTTGTCGGAAAGTAGGGAGGTTCTCCAGTCCCGCTAACCGACATGTCAAATCGTATGCCAAATCGGCAGCTATTGCCGACAATAGCACCGTCCGAATTGGCGCAGCACCGATTCCCAAAAGTAGTTCCTGCACTACTTTTGGCGACTTTAGATGCAATTTCAATAGACATCCTGCCAGCACAGATGTCTGCCAAATTAGCTCCCGAAGTCTGACTGCATTGCCGGGTTGAAATCGTGCAAGTTCAGCTGAACTCGCATGATTTCTAACCCGCAGCAATGTGAACCTAGGCTAAATCTCACTGCACCATCCACAATTTTTGGAAACTAGCTGCAACCGGATTGTATGATATTTCTGTCAAATGCGATCCAGTGCAGACAAATGCACTGTTTTTGCAACCTGCATTTGGGGGTGTCATTAAATTAACATTGACCCCCCCTGCAGAACATGAAAGAAACATGAGCAACCCACACTGTGCTCTAGTGTAAACTTGGCCTTAATCATCCCCACCCTATCCAAAGCGAGAAACAAAAGGTTTTAGCTTCACATACACTTTAAGAGATACAAATATAAAGTCAAGGGCATTTACCCAGTCATTGCTACCTCACATTTAAATAAAATTATAAAAGAAAGCAATACACTACTCCATACACAGACCTTTAAGTCCATTTGTACCTGAGCGTTAAGGGAACATGTGCAGAAACATGTTTCTACACACGTTCCTGGAACATGTGAAAAAAAAACACACCGAAGCACACTTGAGGTGCCATTAATTCTTAATCCCAAACGCTGCTAGCAGCCACACGTTATAAACAGGACAATAAGCACATTAAAAACTCTGCATCAGCTTTTTTTGGTGAGCTTTTCTCACATAGGGCAAACCCTATGCTATTGTAAAAAAAAATGCATTCGCTCGACACGCAGGTGTGAACGGCACCTTTAATCTCTTGACATCCGGAGGCCATCATATGACGGCCTCGACTTTCGGGGGTTATATCTGAATGATGCCTGAGGCTACAGACATCATTCAGATACCGGCATTTTCAGCCGGCGATTCCGTACACCATAAGAACGATCATAGCGGCTGTTCCGCCGCTTGATCGTTCTTACGGGCGGCGAGAGGGGACATCCCCCCCTCCCGCCGCCCTCCGGTGCTTCTACCAACTCACCTCAGCGATCGGTGAGTCGGATAGCGGATCCGCCGGCGCCGGATGTAGATCATAGAGATTTCCGGTGGACCAGATGGTCGCCGGAGTCTCTATGATCGTTCGGAGGCCGGGCGCGATGTTATGACATCACGCCCAGCCTCTGCATTTAAAAAAATGGTGCCGCTTCGGCTGGGAAGCGGTGATCTTTTTTTTTTTTTTTTTATTTCATTTTAGGCTTCCCAGCCTAGAGGTGAGATGTGGGGTCTTATTGACCCCATATCTCACTGTAAAGAGGACTGATCCTGTCATATTCCTATTACATGGGATGTTTACATTCCTTGTAATAGGAATAAAAGTGATCAAAAAAAAAAAAATTTTTTTATTTTGACACTTTTAAAAAATTTAAGTAAAATTAACAATAAAAAAAAAAAAAAAAAAAAATTTTTAAAGCGCCCCTGTCCCCGTGAGCTCGCACGCAGAAGCGAACACATACGTAAGTCCCGCCCACATATGAAAACGGTGTTCAAACCACACATGTGAGGTATCGCCGCGAACGTTAGAGCGAGAGCAACAATTTTGGCCCTAGACCTCCTCTGTAACTCAAAACATGTAACCAGTAAAAAATTTTAAAGCGTCGCCTATGGGGATTTTTAAGTACCAAAGTTTGGCGCTATTCCACGAGTGTGTGCAATTTTGAAGCGTGACATGTTAGGTATCTATTTACTCAGCGTAACTTCATCTTTCACACAATGCAAAATTTGGCTAACTTTGCTGTTTTGTTTTTTTTTTAAAGCATGAAACTGTTTTTTTTTTTTTTTTTTAAAAAACGCGTTTGAAAAATTGCTGCGCAAATACCGTGCAAGATAAAAAGTTGCAATGACCACCATTGTATTCTCTAGGGTCTCTGCTAAAAAAACATATATAATGTTTGGGGGTTCTATGTAATTTTATAGCAAAGAAATTATGATTTTTGACATGTAGGAGCGAAGTGTCAGAAATGGCCTGGATGCGAAGTGGTTAAGCAGAACTAAGTGCCACTGTCACAAGCTGCAAGCAGGTCTTTATTGCAGAAGGTCAAAGTAAGAAACGTTGCGCTACATTAAATATTTCTTATGTAAGAAATAGTGTGAACCAATACCATACAGAAAATCAGGACACACCCGAATCAAATGGGCCCCAGGAAGACGCAAGGTATTGCGAAACATGTAGGGCTGTGCGTTGTGCTGACGCAATCATGCCACATGTGACCCGGTACACGGGTGCTTTTTATTGTTTGTTTTAGCTAGCCGGCTTTTTATCCATTAATCTATTCATGCACCTTTACACAATTTTTCTGTGCAATATCCCTGTACATGTTGTCTTATGAGCTTTGGCTTATCTAGTTAACATTAAAAATTTTGAATTTTAACTTACTACACGACTGGAGTCTCTTTCTGTCTGCTCACTCGTGGCTGGGAGCCCGAGTGTGCTTCTCTTTTCAGATTGGGGACATCCAGCTGCTAAGCATTTACTGCTATCTGGCGAAATCCTCGCAGACCACTCAAGGCAACCAAAGGACTTGAGATACCAGAGGATTCAAGTGTCCCCACAGAGGGCTATATCTGTCTACTCATATGACCACGCTCTTTAGGGGGTCCATCGGTTTCGGTAAGGGTTATCACATACAGAGTTTGCATCGAGCTGTCTTTCATTTGTGGACATTTTAAGGCTGAATATCTGGACCTTGATACCTGCTGTGGATTATAACTCACATATTTTTTCTATCACATCTAAAGAAAACGCTGCTAATTTTATTTTATTTTTATATGGACACCAATAGTCTTATGGACATTGTTTTTTCATTTATTGATTGATGTGCACATGATTTTTTTCAGCTGTCGCTATTTTGTTTATTTCACAATTCATTTATGTATTTATCACCTGAAGGAGTTTAGGATACACAGGATGCACTCTTGATTCGGGTGTGTCCTGGTTTTCTGTATGGTATTGGTTCACACTATTTCTTACATAAGAAATATTTAATGTAGCGCAACTTTTCTTACTTTGACATTTATTAGCACCATTAGGTATTAGATGGTTTATTGTTGCTGATTTTGCTTTTGTCTTAGCGCGGTAGTTACACTTTAGCTCTTTATTGCAGAAGAAACATGTAATGTCTTTTCTGCAATAAGATGCAGCTACCCAAATGTAATGTTCTCCAGCAAGTAAACTGAGCTAAACGGTCACTGTACTGACACTGGCAGGGACGGGGTTAACATCAGGGGCAATCAAAGGTTAACTGTGTGCCTAACTGGTGATTCAGTCTAGTGAGGAAGGTGCTTTTACTAGTGGAAGACATGGATTGATGTTTCTGCTTATTTACACTGACAGAATGGCAGTCTGTCAGCGTACCGAATGATCAGCGGGTTCCCAGCAGTCATCGGGTCCACGGGACCCGCTGATCAGCTCCCACTGCTTAAAATCACAGCTGAAGCGAGCAGCCGCATACTCGTGCCCAAAACCCGGAAGTGCAGAATCATATACACACATACTATATATACATACACACGTGATTTTGCACAGCAGCCCTGTAGCAGTAAAATTGCTATGGGGCAGTCACCAAGTGGTTTATGCAGGTGATATTTCAAGCCAAGCCTTTGTGCACTACAAATTCAATTTTCTAAGGCATCTCTCCCTACCTTTTTTGGAGGAGAAAAGATCAGTTATATCCCTATGAACAAGCGCCACTTCCCTATTTGCCCCTTGCTTTTCTTTAACAAACTTAAACCCCTACTAAAGTATATAATACTTGCCTTTCCTTCAATGGCTCAATGTCCCTTGCCATTCGCTTCCAGGTGCCAGGCTGCATCTGTGTTCATTGGCTGGCACAGAATTACTCCTGCGCATACAGGAATGTACTAAAATGTAAAGTGAGCTATGCCTGCGCAGGTCAGTGTACATTTTACTGAAGACTGCAAGCAGGCAGGTTGGTTTTATGCACGTCTCTTCTGCAAAAGCCTGCTTGCAGTTTTTAAAGTTGAGACTTTTTTTTTTTTTTTTTTTTAAGGCAAAGCAAAGTCTTCCCATCATTAACCCTTCCTTTTGCTCCAGAAAAATAGGATTTTTAAAACCGCTTACCTGTAAAATCCTTTTCTTGGAGTACATCATAGGACACAGAGCCTTAAGTATTTACTTAGTGGGTTATAGCTACCTTCAGGTGTTGACACTGGCACACCCAATACAGGAAGTTGACTCCCCTATATAACCCCTCCTCCTTCCAGAAGTACCTCAGTTTTTGTAGCCAAGCAATATACTTTACAATAACCGCTCTGGTAGAGTGCGCCTTAATTTGAATAGGGGGATTCTTGCCCCTTAAATCATAAGTTTGAATTATAACTTGCTGAATACAGTGGATTTTGACGCTGCCTGTCCTTTTTTAGAACCCTCTGGCAGAATAAATAAGATAACAGTCTTACGAATCTGAGCATTTTTCTTTAAATAGATTTTCACTGCTCTCACTACATCAAGACAATGCAATGACTTCTTCCCTGGAACATGGTTTTGGGAAAAACAAAGGCAGGACAATATCTTCATTCAGATGAAAGCCTGAAACCACTTTTGGCAAAAAGCCTGGACGAGGGCGTAACACCACTCTGTGCTCATGAATAATCAAATATGGCTCTTTACAAGAAAGAGCAGCCAATTCTGAAACTCTCCTTGCTGAGGATATAGCAACCAAAAATATCAGCTTCCTAGTCAGAAGGACTAAGGGAACATGCTGTAATGGTTCAAATGGCGGTTTTTGTAACACTGACAAAACTAAATTCAAGTCCCAAGGGGTTAAAGGTGATTTAACTGGCGGATTGATCCGCATCACCCCTTGCATAAAACCCCGGACTAAAGAATGCGTAGCAAGCGGTCTTTGAAATAAAACCGATAGGGCCAACTTCATCTCTACGCCCAATTGTAGAAAGGCAAGGATTCTGCCTATAATATATCTGAGGGTGCCAATTATTGGATTCACACCAGGAAACTTAAGCTTTCCAAACTCTATAATATACAGCTCTGGAAACTGTTTCCTTGCATTGATTAAAGTTGAGATAACAGACCTGGAAAGCCCACGCTTCTTCAGAATGTGGGTTTCAATAGCCAAGCCACTAAATTTAGCGTTCCTAAAATAGGATGGAATATCGGCCCCTGCGATAGTAGGTCTGGCCTTAGTGGAAGAGGCCAAGGATCCCCCACTGCCATTTTTACGATCTCTGCGTACCATGACCTTCTGGGCCATGCTGGCGCTACCAGAATTACCGGCTTTCTTTCCAGCTTGATCCTGCAAAGAAGTCGAGGCAGCAACTGAAATCCGGGGAAAGGCATAGATCAGTGAAAGTGTATAAAAAACCCAAAGGAGGTTCAGCAGCCTGTCAACAGGAGACGTCTCCATGCAATCTCCAAACAGACTTCAGTTGCCACAACACCATTCACCTCCTTGCTGCAAGTAAAAGTCATCAAAAGCCATACAGTTTTAGCCGCAGATCCAGATGCCGGTATACGTTGTTGGGATACCTCTAATCTCCCATATGCCTGGTCAGACCGTTGTGGTCTTCCGAGTCGGTAAGGAGCCTCATATTCACTTGGGTGCATTCACCTCTTGGGAGATTGGATTTTCTTATCACGGATTCTGGATCAGCTTTTTTATGCTTATGAACTTTTTATTTATTTTTTGAAATTGCACTATATGTGATGGGACTCTTTGTATGATTATATTTCTTATGAATATTTCTCTGCCTATATGACACTATCACTTGTTTATTTTTATGCACTTTTTTTAGTGATTATATTAACCCCTTCCCGCCGACCGTACGCAGATATGCGTACTTGGCTTTCCGGGGTTATACCGGGACGATGCCCGCAGCTGCAGGCATCATCCCGGTACCGTTGTTTACAGCGGGCAATCGGCTACCCGTGTATAACAACCGATGCGGCTAAAAGCCGCTCGGCTGTTATACCGGAGGAGCGGGAGGGGACATCCCCCCCCCCTCCCGCCGCTGTTACCGGGCCTCCCGTGCGATCGGGAGGCCCGGTGTCCATTCGGCTGCCTTCGGCGGCTGGGGGCGGGCTGGAACGAAGCTGTGAGCGGCTTCGTTCCAGCCTTCTCTTTGTAAACGCGGAAGCGACGTCATGACGTCACTTCCCGTTTACTCGGCTGCCAATGGCGCCGAGTTTAAAAAAAGTACACAGTATTCAGAATCGCCGTTTTCGGCGATCTGAATACTTTGAAGTGTAAAGGAGGGATCGGGGGTCTTTTAGACCCCCGATCCCTCCATAAAGAGTACCTGTCACCACCTATTACTGTCACAAGGGATGTTTACATTGCTTGTGACAGCAATAAAAAAAAAAATTTTTTTAAACACAATTTATAAAGTACAAAATAAAATTTAAAAAAAAAAAATTTTTAAAGTGCCCCTGTCCCCGCGAGCTCGCGCAGCGAAGAAAACGCATACGGAAGTCGCACCCGCATATGTAAACGGTGTTCAAACCACACATGTGAGGTATCGCCGCGATCGTCAGAGCGAGAGCAATAATTCTAGCCCTGGACCTCCTCTGTAGCTCAAACCTGGTAACCGTAAAACATTTTTAAAGCGTCGCCTATGGAAATTCATAGGTACCGTAGTTCGTCGCCATTCCACGAGTGCGTGCAATTATAAAGGGTGACATGTTTGGTATCTATTTACTCGGCGTAACATCATCTTTCACATTATACAAAAAAATTGGGGTAACTTTACTGTTTGGATTTTTTAAAATTCATGAAAGTGTCACTTTTCCAAAAATTTGCGTTTAACACACCGCTGCACAAATACCGTGTGATAAAAAATATTGCAACAATCGCCATTTTATTCTCTAGATTCTCTGCTAAAAAAATATATATAAATGTTTGGGGGTTCTAAGTAATTTTCTAGCAAAAAATACGGATTTTAACTTGTAAACCCCAAATTTCAAAAATAGGCTTAGTCATGAAAGGGTTAATCTTATGGGATGTTTTTTATATTAGGTTTATGATATGTCATTCGTTATTTTTCAAAGTTTTTTGGTATTTGTTTACACTTTCACTTATTGGTTATCCTTAGCGCTGCATTGTTTTTACTATATAGATCAGTGAAAACTGATCCCACAGAGTTACCAGCGCATTTGTTCCGTATGCGAGTGGATCCCTTGTTCTGGACACAAAGTTGACTAACTTCATGTTGAATCTGGACGCTAGAAGATCTATGTCCGGAGTCCCCCATCTTTGGCAAACAGCCCGAAACACTTCGGGGTGAAGAGACCATTCGACCATTCCCGTGGGAATAACTGCTGGTGACTTAGATAGTCCGCCTGCCAATTTGCTACTCTCGGAATGAAAACTGCCGATAGGGATGGGGACATTCCTTTCTGCCCAATTTAGGATATGGTTCACCTCTCTCTGAGCTGAGAGACTCTTGGTGCCCCTTTGGCGACTGATATAGGCCACAGCCGTGGCATTGTCGGATTGAATCCAGACTGGACAATTCTTTAACCTGGGAGGTCCAGGTTTTCAGAGCCAGAACCTCTAGGATGTTGAGTGGCAGGGCTCTATCGAGTTTTGACCACTGTCCCTGGATAGTCATCTCCTCTAGTACTGCTACCCAGCCTGAGAGGCTGGCATCTGTCATTACCACTTTCCAGATTATTGGTCTGAAGGATTTCCCCTTCAGCAAATTCTGGCTTTGTAAACACCAACTGAGGCTTTGAGACACTCTTGGGGACAGCCACATTGGTAAGTCCAAAGCTTGGATCGTCTTGTTCCGAGCAGAGGGGATTCTGTTTTGCAACGGTCTTGAATGGTACTGGGCATAGGGGACTGCTCCGAGTGAAGCTACCATCTTTCCTAACAACCTCATGCAAAGGCGAATTGAAGGATTTGCTTTTGACCTGACCATCCGTATCAGCTCTTGTATGGAGCTGATCTTTGCTGGAGGCAAGAACACCCTTTTCTGGGATGTATCTATGATCAGGCCTAAGTAATCCAGCCTTCTTACTGGTTTTAAGGAAGACTTCTCTAGGTTGAGGAGCCAACCGAGACTTTCCAGGTAACTGGTTGTAATACGTACGCTTTGCCTTAAGCGAGTCACTGACTGGTCTATTAACAATAGATCGTCTAGGTACGCCAACACTGTTATGCCCTGTCCCCTCAACTGGCTAGAGGTGGGGCCAGTATTTTTGTGACTACCCGTGGTGCTTCGGCTAGCCCGAAGGGTAAGGCCACGAACTGAAAGTGCCGTTGTTGCACTTCGAATCACAGAAACCTTTGGTGAGCGGGAAATATAGGGACATGCAGATATGCCCTGATGTCGATGGACGCCAGAAGTTCTCCGCCTTGTAGGATGGAGACCACTGACCTGATCGACTCCATTAGAAATGAGCAAATTTTTAGGAACAGATTTAGGTTTTTTAGATCCAGAATGGGCCTGACATCTCCATTCGGTTTTGGTACCGTAAACAGGTTTGAATAGAAACCTAAACCTTGTTCTTCTGTGGGGATCTCTAGGATTACCCCTTGAGTCAATAAATCAGTCTAATACTTGAAACAGGGATTGTCTTTTGCCTGGATCCTTGGGAACGTTTGATCTCAGAAAGTGAGATAGTGGAAACTCCCAAAACTGTAGTTTGTATCCTAGAGTCACTGTGGAGAGAGCCCATCTGTCCCGAGTTTCCCTCTGCCAGACTTCTGCGAAATGCAGAAGTCTTCCACCCACCTTGCTGAGGGGGAGACACCTCTTCATGAAGAGGTCTTAGTATTCTGCTTTGTAGTCTTGCGGCTCCAGGTCTTCCTTTGAGCCTGGGCCTGACCCTGCGATTTTCCTCTGGAATCTGACGGTGGAAGCCGTCGCCACTGCTTAGAGGTGGATGCGCTTGGTGCAGGAGAGAGGGTCCGTTTAAATGAAGGACGTTTATACTTTCTTTTGACTGGAAAAAAAAAAAGAGTACTTTTTCCACTGGAAATTGTCTGGTTATAGTTAGCCAAATCATCGCCAAAAAAGTCGCTCCCCATGAAATGGGAAACCAGACAGCAGGTTTTTGCAGGGTGCTTCGGCAGACCAACCCTTTAGCCAAAGGGTCATACGCATGTGTACTAGCACAAGTGCAAGGCGAGACGCCTGATGAATAGAATCCTTTATAGCATCTATGGCAAAACATAATGCTTTTGGTAAATTGGCCAACTCACTGGCCTGTTGTGCAGGGAGCTCGTTAAGGGCCTCTGTGAACTGGTCTTTTAAGGACTGACAGATGCCTATAGCTGCAATTGCAGGCTGAGCAACAGTACCCGCTAAAGAAAAAGAGGATTTTAACAGCAATTCCAACTTTTTATCTGTTGGATCCTTTAGCATTTGCGCATTGTCCACTGGAAAAGTTAAACTTTTATTCACACTGGAAATCGCAGCATCTACTGCTGGAACTTTCCTTTTTTTGGTGAATTTTTCCTCCATAGGATAAAGAACTGAGAATCTCTTTGGAGGGAGAAAAGGCTTATCCGGATGTCCCCATTCGTTATAAATATGCTTCTAGTAATATGTGGACTGGAAACGCATGCACTGGTTGTGAGGGTTTCAAGGAACCCAAAGAAGAAACCAGACTTTCAGCTGACTGTTAGGGGTAGCATGAAAGTGGAACGAACCATGTCCGTAAGGATTTGTACCTCAGATTGTGAAGCTGAAACTTCAACTGTTGTTTCCTCCGCAGAGGAGTAATCGGTTTGTTTTTCCCAATCATTTGAGGATAATACCTCATCCTGTCCCCACTGTTCCCCTGGTAAGAGGTTTGGAGTGGGAGGGAGGGATCTAGCACGCTTTTTAAACCTCTTTAATGGAGGATGCGATTATAGCAGCTAATCTTCTAAGCCCTGCAGGGCAGAGGAAAATGCATCTTCAGTCACATATACAGGGGCTGAAGTGTGAGAAGCAGTTGCACCACCAATTGCTTCAAATGACTCACCCTGGCTTGCCATGTCAGGTATCTCCGGAGAGGATGACAATGTGGAGGCAAGTCTGGGTGGTTTTGGTGCCTTAGTAGTAAGCCTTGAAGCCATAGTGCAAAGCACAAAAAGCAAAAGGTACTCTAAGAACTGTTCTATTTACTTGAACAATAGTAGATAAAACAGTGGTAGCATAGAATGATCTAATGCTAAACAATAAGTTTTTTCCTGTACTGCAAAAAACTGAGGTACTCCTGGAAGGAGGAGGGGTTATATAGGGGAGTCAACTTCCTGTATTGGGTGTGCCAGTGTCAACACCTGAAGGTAGCTATAACCCACTAAGTAAATACTTAAGGCTCTGTGTCCTATGATGTACGATAAAGAAATATATTTTTTTAATAAAAATGTATTACTTTTTATACATTTAGGAAAAAAAAAAATAGTTTTATATAATTTGTTATACAGTCTATAAAGAGAGAATTATGGGTATACATAAAACAAAAAAAAAAAAAATACATACTCGAAAGCTGCAGCTGTCTCACAAAAGCTCAAGGACCGAGAGCTGAGCGATCACATGACCACTGATAAGTCATCTCTCAGCAATAGACCACTAACAGCTGACTCTGGGCAACGGGAGTACATCGTTAAATTAACTTTTTTTTTTTTTTTTTTTTGTCACAGAAGGAAGAGTAGTTTTGTCTAAAAACAGGGCTAGACAAACCCCAGGTACCAGGTCGCCATGGCAACTAGAAATAGCATCCTGGAGCCTGGGCTACACTGCAGCAGGGGTCTTGTCTGGATTCAGTCTTCCCATGTAGAATGCTGCCTTTCTGCCTTGGGCCTGTATCCTACTGGGGATGGTCCACATGCCTTCCATTGCGTTGCATAACAGTGCCATTGTGCCCCTTGCTATGTATCCCGGGCTTCAGTTGCCTATCAGCAAGCCTGGGGCTGGCATAGCGGACATCACAGGGTAGAGGGGAGGGAGGGGAGGGAGGAAAGCGGACACGCTCTCCTCCCCATCTTGTTTCTTACCCAGAAGTGATGTGTACGACGTCACTTCCGGATCCCTGTCGAGTTTCCCTGGCCAGCATGGCCTGGGAAAAAAACGGAATGCAGTGCAGTCTGTACTACATTACATTGAGCGGAGTACAGGGGGAGACATGCACATATACGCATCTACGCAGGAACACATCAATAGCGAGACACGTTACATATCGCCGCACACAAACTGGCTCCTAACTTTAGCTGGCTCCTAGATTTAAAGTAAATTTGTCAGGCTCTGATCGAAAAGGTTTGTCTATACTTCTCTTAAAATTTTGTAGCAAACCTAAATCCATATACTTCTATTTTGCAGGTTCTGTAATGGAAGAAGTGTAGAAAATAGAATCTGCTGTAATTTCGTAGCTTCCATGTCATAAAAAAACTGCATGTGCTCTTTTTAGGCAAAGTAGCAGAAACATACAGTTTAATATCAAATTAGCTCTGCTCTAAGTTTAGGGCTGAAACGATTAATCGATAACAATCGATAATGAAAATAGTTGTCAACGATTTTCATTATCGATTAGTTGGTCCGCTCCTTCCTTCTGTCCATCCGTTTAAATAAATCCTTTCTCCTGTGTCCTTGGCGCCATTTGTGACCAGGCACGTCTGCGGCGCGGCGCGGCTCTCCTCCTCCTCCTCGCTGACGTCACCCCCCCCGATCTTCTCAGCCCCGCCCGCTGCCTTGAGGGAACAGAGAACAAATCCTCCCTCCTGTGTCCTCGGCGCCGCCGTTTGTGACCAGGCACGTCTGCGCCGCCGCACGCCTCTCCTCCTCGCTGACGTCATCCCCGCTGATCTTCTCAGCCCCGCCCACTGCCTCGAGGGAACAGAGAGGCGAGGGCAAGAAGCTGCAAGGAGAGCAGAGCTGCACATTCATTGTGAAAGGTAGCGGCTAATAACACAGTAAAAACATTTTTATCACCAGTGCCCATCCTAACAGTATTCCAGGGGAGGGGGGGGGTGGGAGTGCCCCATCATTGGTGTTCCGGGGGGTGGCTGCCTGGAATAGTAGTGCCCCATCATTGGTGTTCCTGGGAGGGAGGGGAATAGACATAGTGCCCCATTGGTGTTCCTGGGAGGGGCGGGGGGATAGCGCCCCGTCATTGGTGTCCCCGGGAGGAATAGCGCCCCGTCATAGGTGTCCCCGGGAGGAATAGCACTCCATCATTGGTGTTCCCGGGAGGAATAGAAAAAAATGGCACATTACGATTTTTTAATGATTTTATCCGGTTAATCGAAAAAATAATCGGCCGATTAATCGATTATGAAAATAATAGTTAGTTGCAGCCCTAAGTTTGTCCATTTCAATGTTGTTCATTAACAAACTCAAATGTAAAAAAATCACTTAACCTAAAAATAAACGAAGAATGGTTTAACAGGCAAACACAACAATGTTCTTATTGCAAAAACAAACCTAATATTGTGCTTCAGAGAATGTGGACAAGGCAGATTTTTCTCAATCCTTTAGTTTTTCCTCATCAGGGAAGGATCCTGCCTCCCAGCAGCAAAAACACACCTTTAACAGCAACCTAATCCTTACTGCAATGAGGCAGGTTTTTGGAATGAAATCCCAAGCATGCAAGATACATCCCGATTTCCAATGTAGCCACAAAGGTGAAAATTGGTTATACTGTGCTGTAGGCAACCATTATGGAAGCACACTAGAGCAGAGATGCCCATGATTTGATCAGCTCTAGGTCCCTTTGGTCTAGCAGATTTTTTTTTTTTTTTAATTGCAATAAGCCCAGGAGCTGATCAAATCATGTTACAGTAATCCTTTAACAGAAATAAGCGATTATGGTCAATTTTGAAAATGCAAATTGCCTGGCTCTTCAGCTGGCCTATCGGCCTCAATACTGACCTGATAGAGGAATTGAGTCGCTGACAAAATAGGAATTCAGACAAGAAAAATCTGAAATCTTGATCTGCAAGCATTTTCTTTAGTGACCTGTGCAAGAGGGTCAGCATAAACTATAAACTAACTGTCCATGTTCCTTGCCATCTTATTTTACTATGTGAAAGCATCTTTCCTATGTTCTTTTCGTTCTCTGAGCTTACTAGACACTTCAATAAGAGAAAGTAGTAGAAAAGGGCGTTGAATGATGATATCTCAAACATAACCATTACAAAAGCCATTAAAAGCAAACATTTCACATCAAAAAAGGCACTGTAAGGCCCCAATTCATAAACATGGGATAGCAGTGGAGCCTGCCTATGCATTGTACGGTTGAAGCCACTTCTTCAGGGCTTCAGTT
Organism: Aquarana catesbeiana; assembly: GCF_042186555.1. Taxonomy (NCBI): domain Eukaryota; kingdom Metazoa; phylum Chordata; class Amphibia; order Anura; family Ranidae; genus Aquarana; species Aquarana catesbeiana. Next base: position 536,729,300 of record NC_133325.1, on the reverse strand, counting down.
TCATCTGACTGATTGCCTAGTATTAAATATATACAATACAAAACAAATCAACAAGTACATATCTATGAAGCATATTCATAAAAAAACCCCTATCTCACAGAGAAGGGGAAAAAAAAAAAAAATGATATATGTCAAATGATTATCAAGGGGTTGTACCGGGGGTGATGCCATGACATAACTTCTAGAATACTGGCATCCTAAAAAGGCGCCTGGTTTTAAAAAAAATAGAAAGACTCCAAAAAAATCGGTATCATATCAGCCTGGAAAAAATGATATTGGCCAACCCCTAATATATATTTTACACACACACAAACTATCAGTTTCAAAACTGTATACCACCACTTGCTACTATAATATGTGACTATGGAGGGTTTATCCCTGCATTATATGTGGGCCAAAGTTAGTAATGAGTTGTTGTGGTTATACCCTTTATATATGTTACCCGTGTGGTCTTTTTGCCTTTAGGTGATAAGCCTTTGGGTGGGGTTTGGTGTTGTGCATCTCTGGTGTAGTGCTACCAGGCCCGCTACATCTCCCAGAGTTGCAATTCCCTGGTTCTTTTACACTGGTCTCCCCGTAGCCTGAATGGATGTTGACAGGTTTTGGAGCCTTCTCCATGGGATAGGGGGTCTTTTATGAATATGCCTTCTGGATATGTACTTGTTATGTTTGTACTCGTATATAATTTGTTTAATAATGCTAGGCAGTCAGATGACGAGACTGAAGCCCTAAAGAAGTGGCCTCAACCACGCAATGCGAAGGCAAGCTCAATGCAGTCTGACTGCTTTGCCATTCTTGTCTTTATTAAATCGGGGCCTTACAGTGCCATTTTTGATATGAAATGTTCACTTTTAATAGTCTGTAAAAAAGTTACTTTTTTTATACCAATATCTTAGATACCCATTGATGTTAGATATCAGGTGGTCATCGTTCAACCTCCTTTTCTACTACTTTCCCTTATTGTAACTCACACATCATTCCCTTACTTACAAGACACTTCACCCTCTCAACCTTCAATGTCTGAAAACGCCAGCATGGTGCAATACAACTGACTTCACAATGATCTCTGACTAGTGGCCTATCCTTAGGGGTTTGAGATTCGATTATATAGTTCTAATAGTAGCACTTTAAATTAGGGCTGCAACTAATGATTATTTTCATAATCGATTAGTTGGCCGATTATTGTTTCGATTAATCGATTAATCGGTTGATAAGCTTAAAAAAAAAAAAAAAGTGTTGTGCATAATTTAGTTAATTTGTAAAGTTTTAAAAAAAAAGGCAATGTATTCTTAAATATCTCTTTGCAGTGGTAAATATAAATAACTATATGGTTAGGGAGCAACATATCTAATCCACTCTGAGAATAACAGACAGAAGAGATATACTGTATATACTATTAGAGGAGAGATATACTGTATATGCTATTAGAGGATATATACTATTAAAAAAGGGGTGAATCTGGTAAATATCATCAGACTCAGAGATCAATTTTTTTTTTTTTAAACAATGTCTTCCTTCAAAAAAAAAAAAATGGCATTTTAAGAACGTTTGTTCGATTTTCTAATCGTTAGTGGGGTCAAATTGACGTTCATTTTCAACCACAGTGACAATTTGGAAATGTTAGAAAACTTCTTGGTCAAAGGAATTTTCAGACGGTGTATGTGGTTTTCGTTCATTTTAAAAACAATGTTAAAAACAAGTAAAAATTTCAAACATTCTTTCATTCAGCAAATGTACAAAGATTTTTCGTCTGAATATTCTTGTCTGAAAATTGATCCCTGTGGCCAGCATAAGGCTCGGTACACACCTATGCAGTTTGCTTTTGATATGTTTCTGTAGTGCTTTTTGCTGTGCATTTTGATTTTTGCTCACGTGATTTTGCTGCAATTTGCATTTTTTTGCATTTTATGGCCAATTTGTTGTTGGGCAGATTAAAAAACACAAATTGCTACAAAAACGCATTACATGCTTTTCTGCAGCTTTTCCATTGAAGTGTATTGAACCAAAAAAGCACAGTTTTGCATAAAAAAAAGTCCCTGACCCTTTCCAAATACGCAGCGGCTGGAAAAAAGCATAGATGTGAATGTGTCCCATAGGAAACCATGTAAATGAACTGCAGTCCGTTTCTGCAAAAAGCACCAAAAAACACATAGATGTGAACCAGGTCTAAGACGTTTAGTAACATAATGGGGTTAAAAAAAAAACCTAAAATTAGCCCTTTATAGTACAAAAAAAGCAAATAATCTCTATTGTAAGGGGTTCATTTTTTTTACTGTAGAACGGTGATAGTAACATTTACAGTAGCGATTATTTGCTCTTTTTTGTACTATAAAAGGCTCAATTTAATTTTTTTAACCCCATTATGTTACTGGCTGATTAATCGATTATGAAAATAGTAATCGATTATTTTCATAATCGATTAGTTGTCGATTAATCGATTAGTTGTTTCAGCCCTACTTTAAATACACATTTCCTTTAATAACTGAACAGAACTTACGTTTGCTTGGACTTCTGCTTTAATATAAAAAGTAGTTTTAAAGCGATTGTAAAGTTGTTTTTTGGACTAAAACAAACATGTTATACCTATGTGCTCTGTGCAGTGGATTTGCACTGAGCAGCCCAGGTCCTCCTCTTCTCAGGTCCCTCTTCGGTGCTTTTGGCCCCCCCACAGCTCCCTGTTTCATTTCAGACATGGAGCCATGGCACGGCCTCCCCCTTTTCATTGGCTGACTTTGATTAACAGCAGCAGGAGCCAATGGCGCTGCTGTCTTAGCCAATGAGGAGGAGAGTCCCGGTCATCCGAGTCACTCCAACATTGCTGGATCTAGAGAGGGCTCAGGTAAGTATTAGAGGGGCTGCTGCACACAGGCTTTTTATCTTAATGCAAAGAATGCATTAGCACCTTGCCGACCAGCCGCTGTCGTTATACGGGTTGGCTCCCCTGCGCGAATCACCGTAGCTGTACGGCAGCCGCTTTAAGACCTATAGGGGGCACGATTCCGAAGCATAAATGGCACTAAAAATTACTAATGCCCCTATTTTGTAGATACTATAACTTTGGCGCAAACCAATCAATACAGCTTATTGCGAATTTTAATTTTTTTTAACCAAAAATATGTAGAATACATATTGGCCTAAACTGATCAGGAAATTTTTATTTGTGGATATTTTAGAAAAAACATTTTTTTTAATACGGCACTGTATCGCTTTAACTGACAATTGCATGGTCACACAAGTTACTCAAACATTTTTTCCCACAAGATAGTGCTTTTTGGTGGTATTTGATCACCTCTGCGGTTTTCTATTTTTTGCGCTATAAACAAAAAAAGCGACAATTTTGAAAAAAAAAAAAAAAAAAAATATCTTACTATAAAACTTTTTTTTTTTTTGGAAAAGTATTTCAGTTGAGGCCGATATGTATTCTGCTGCATATTTTCAGTAAAACAAAAACGCCATGAGCGTATATTGGTTTGTGCAAAAGTTATCACGTCTACAAAATAGGGGATAGATTTATGGGCATTTATATTATTTTTATGACTAGTAAAAAATGGCAGAGGCGGCGATCAGTGATTTTTAGTGGGACTGCGATATTGCGGCAGACAGATCAGAAAGCTGACATTTTTTGGGAACCAGTGGCATTACAGTAATCAGTGCTAAAAATATGCACTGTTTTTGTACTAATGACACTGGCAGGGAAATGGTTAACATCAGGGGCAATCAGTTAACAGTGTTCCCTCACTGTGTTCTAAATGTATGGGGGGGGGCCTCACTGGCACAACACACAGATCAGTCTTCCTGCATAGCAGAAAGACTGGATCTGTGTGATCTCCTGTCAGAACGGAGATTTGCCTTGTCTATCACTGCAGGGAATTATCGCAGGTAGCCAGACCCGCTGATTGTCTCTCCCCGCTGGCCAATGGGAGCGTGCGCACACCCACAAAAGGCGAGTTACCGAGCCGACGTACAGTTACGACAATTTATGGGAACGAGTCACTTTGCCACAGTATTATGACGGTTGGTCGGCAAGTGGTTAAAGAAAGCTGCAAATAAGTTGTATAATTTAGAACATAGATGCTCTTCTAATTTTATTGTGACCCCATATACCCATAAGATTTATGGATGGGTTTAAAATTCCCCTTCTCCCATCCTGGAGCTGTAAAAAAGGTAAGAAAAAAAAAATAAAGATAAGGATTATTTTTAGCAAAAATGACTCATGGGATCCTGAACCAATGGTTATGGTTACTGATCTACGATGAGAGATAATACAACTTTAAACCTTTTTTTTTTTTTTTTTTTTTTTCTTTTTTCTTAACACTACCTTACCTTTGCACAAGAGATTTCCTTGGGAATACACCTGTTGATATTCACCTGTCCCTAAGCAGAAGACTGTTCAGTTGGATTCTCAGGAAACACCTATCCTCTTCCAATCCAGGAGTGGTCAGCACATGAGATTTCACCATTGTTGCGGGTATCCTGACCAAAAGTCAGAAGGAAGGAGACTTGAGACTTCATATATTCTTCATGACATGCCAAGTGCCATAGCTTTCTGCGGCAACACGCTATGCTCTTGAATCAATTTTTTCCCACAAGACTAAAAAAAAATAAAAAAAAAAAAAAAAAAAAAACTTGCAAAACCTGGCACAAAGAGCTGCAGTAAATTCGTTTTTGAAGAAGGTTCCAAAGAATTCATGCTTGACCTTAAATCTGAAATGTAAGGCACACACTGCCGTTGCTAATGTAAACAATGAATACACATCCAGTGTGTCACAGAACCCTTCCCAAATGGCCCAAGTGACCACTTAGAAGGGAGAATTACATATTGGGGCGCACAGCAAGGCTAACACCACCTCTACACAAGAGTGCTCAGATCCCAGAAGTGGACGCTTCTTCAATCTGCTTTTATTTTTTATATGTTTGCTATGGAGATTGATGTGGTTTGATTGCTGCAAGCAAAAAGGACTTAAACTTCAAAATTACAAAAAGTTTGTGATCACTCTGGTTGACACAAACAAATCAAATGCTTTTACTGTATTTTCCAAAACAGGGCATGGCACAACGAAACAAAAAGTAGCAGATTTTTTTTTCTGTGTCTTGCAGTAAATTATGGATCCCTCCTAAGGAGCATGAGTAGCCATATGATCCTTTCAAAAGAAAGAAAACCGATATAAAAACAGAACTAGGTTATTCCACTTGTACAACACAAAATGTAAAAAAGAAAAAAGCTATTAAAATAAGTATGTCAACGTTTTACTTCCTGTAGAGTATGAAACAGGAATTTGTTCTACTATTCAAGTGATCAGGAACAATGTACCCTTAAACAAATGGTCTGATGGCTGTTGGCAATTCACTTCCAGGCAGAAAGACATTTTCCTCAAAAGAAATTTATTGAGAATGAAAACAAAATCAGTTGAATTGTGCACTGTTTCAATGACCATAATGTTAAGTTTTGAGTGCCAAAAGGGGTAGTAATGCCTCACGTTCCAGAAATCTTGTGTATACAGTACAAAGTAATGTAGTCATCACGTTTTCACTTAAAACACGGGAATTGGCATCACAATAGCAGATACACATTATGTTTTGATTTTGGCTGCCAAGTAGTAAAATGTGCAAGTCCTAAACAGACATTTTCATCCAAAGTTCAACTGTTAACAGCTCCGAAGATCAGAATCTTCCTTTCCCAGCTGTACAGAGGGGAAATTGGTTTAATGTTAATAAAATTACCATTTACTAAAGAAAAATATCAATGGAGTGTTGCAAATGCCACATTCATTATAAAAAGCTTCATGCATAAACATGTCTGAGGGAACAGTTATTGTCATTAGAAATGTTACCCTATTTTCCTATATTGCACAGAAAGTATTAAAGGGAAAAAAAGCATTATCAGTTGTGACTAAAAACTATTCATCCTTCAGACACTTTATACAGAGGCATATATCTACTGCATCATACTACCCAAACATGTAAAACATTTTAACGACATTCATTGTCACGTTAGAAAGCTTAAAGACCCCTTTCACACTGGGGCGTTTTTCAGGCGCTTTAGCGTTAAAGAAAGAAGCCTAATCTGCAATCCCAATGTGAAAGCCTGAGCCCTTTCACACTGCCAGCGCCCGAAAAACGCTGGTAAAGAGCCGCTTAAGACTCCTTTCACACTGTGGCATTTTTCCAGGCATTTTTCGGGCGCTGGCAGTGTGAAAGGGCTCGGTCCATCGGCGCACCCAGCCCGGTGGCAAAAACATGAAAACGTTGCAAAGAAGCTGCTTGCAGGACTTTTTTTTGACGCGCTGCCAAGGCAGCGCCCCAGTGTGAAAGCACTCAGGCTTTCACATTGGGATTGCATATGAGGCTTCCTTCAGGCACTTTTTTTTAACGCTAAAGTGCCTGAAAAACACCCCAGTGTAAAAGGGGTCTCAGTGTGAAAGCACTCTGGCTTTCACATTGGGATTGTAGATGAGGCTTCTTTCAGGCGCTTTTAACACTAAAGCGCCTGAAAAACGCCCCAGTGTGAAAGGGGTCTTAAGCAAGCCTGGAAAATACAGTGCATCCGTAAAGTATTCACAGCGCTTCACTTTTACCACATTTTAGGTTTACAGCCCTATACCAAAATAACATTACTCCATAAAAGTTTGTAATATAAATAAATATATATATATATATATATATATATATATATATATTTTCTCACACACGTACATAAGTATTCACAGCCTTTCTTTGCCATAACACTCAAAATTGAGCTCAGGTGCATCCTGTTTACACTGATCAGCCTTGAGATGTTTCTACAATTGGAGTCCACCTGTGGTAAATTCAGTTGATCGTAGGGCTGGGAGATTTAAAAAAAAAAAAAAAAAAAAAAAAAAAAAAAAACACACTTGATTAACGATTTGAATCGAGTTTTTTTTTTTTGTGGACACCGCACCGGTCCCGAGGAGCTGCAGGCAGGAGTTTTTAGACGCGGCCTTGCGGACTAGGCCAAAGCCTGGCTAGGCCAAGACTGGCGCGGTGAAAAAAATAATAAAAAATTTTCGAAAAAAAAAATCTATTTGCTTAAATTTTGAATCGATTTGACCTCTCAACTCGATTCAAGATTTAAATAATTTTTCTCCCCAGCCCTTGTTGATTGGACATGATTTGGAAAGGCACACGCCTGTTTATATAAGGTCCCACCATTAACAGTGCATGCAGAGCACAAACCAAGCCATGAAGTCCAAGGATTTGTTTGTAGACCCCAGACAGGATTGTATCAAGGCACAGATCTGGGGAAGGATACAGATTTCTGCAGCCTCCATCTGTAAAATGGAAGAAGTTTGGAACCACCAGGACTCTTCCTAGAGTGGGCCAAGCTTGAGTGATTGGGGGAGAAGGGTCTTTGTCAGAGTGACAAAAAAAAAAAAAGGCACATAACAGCCCACCAGGAGTTGCCAAAAGGCACCTGAAGGAGACTCAGACCATCTGGTCTGATTAAACAAAGATTGAACACTTTGACCTGAATAGCAAGCACCATATGTTTGGAGGAAACCAGGCACCGCTCATCACCTGGTCAATACCATCCCTACAGTGAAGTATAGTGGTAGCAGCATCATGTTGTGGGGATATTTTTCAGCAGCAGGAACTGAGAGACTAGTCAGGATTGAGGGAAAGATGAATGCAGCAATGTACAGAGACATCCTTGGTGAAAACCTGCTCCAGAGCGCTCTGGACCTCAGACTGGGGCAAAGATTCATCTTCCAAAAGGACAATGACCCTTTAACACACAGCCGAGAAAACAAAGGAGTGGCTAAGGGACAAATCTGTGAATGTCCTTGAGTGGACCAGCCAGAGCCCAGACTTGAACCCGACTTGAACCCGACTGAACATCTCTGGAGAGATCTGAAAATGGCTGTGCAACTCTGCTCCCCATCCAACCTGATGGAGCTTGAGAGGTTCTGCAAAGAAGAATGGGAGAAACTGCCCAAAAATAGGTGTGCCAAGCTTGTAGCATCATACTCAAAAATACCTGAGGCTGTAATTGGTGCCAAAGGTGCTTCAAAGTACTGAGCAAAAGGCTGTGAATAGTTTTGTACATATGATTTTTTTTTTTCATTTTAATAAATTTGCAAAGTTTTCAAACAAATCTTTTTCACGTTGTCATCATGGGGTACGGTTTGTAGAATTTTGAGGAAAATAATGAATTTATTCCATTTTGGAATAAAGTTCTAACATAACAAAAATGTGGAAAGAGAAGCGCTATGAATACTTTTTTGCACTGTATCTGCACAGTATGCACTGGAAAGAAGAGCACATCTTCCAACATGAACGGAAACCTCTAATATGCTCAAATATTGAATATTAAAAGTAGAACTATAGGCAAAACGTATTTACATTTTGGATAAAGTAAATTTTTTTGCCATCTGTGTCCCATTAGGGAGATTTACCATCACTTCCTGACCCACAGTAAAAACCACAAGCGAGAGGAAATCCCTGCAAATTAAGGGGAATCCATTGAAGTCCCCCAGGTCACCAGTGTCCCCATTGGAAGGATCCCCCCCATTACTGTTCTGGCAGCAAACAGGACAAAAAGAGGATGACTCTCCCTAAGAGGGGCAGATGGGGCTGGAGGAAGATACACCAACACAATTCATCTCCACTAGAAAAGAAAGTTTTGCCTTTAGGTAGGTATATAAATAAACTCAACCATGACCCCTGCTCTTTCACACAACAGCACACAGACCCGGTGACACATCGCTCAGACTTAAGCTCTGCTTTGTTTAAAGGGAGAAGAGGTTTGCCTACTCTTCCCCAAACCGCTAAAAGCCAGATTGTTCCTGCAGTAAAACAGATTTTCCGCATGACCAAAGGTACTTTATAGTACCTTTTTTTCCCTTGTACTTTATAGTGCATATTACACAGTGCTGACTTAAACGCATAAGACAGTTTTAAATGTTCTGCCCAAAAAAAATGCACAATATGACAGCAACCATAGTATATACAGCTGCAAATTGGTTTTCTGCTTTTATCTACGCTTGACAAAATATTAGACCCCTTTCACACTGGGGCGGTTTGCAGGCGTTATTGCGCTAAAAATAGCGCCTGCAAACCGCCCCTAAACAGCCTCCGCTGTTTGTTCAGTGTGAAAGCCCTCGGGAAAAAAAATCTCCTGTCAGCCGCTTCTTTGGAGCGGTGAAGGAGCGGTGTATTCACCGCTCCTGCCCATTGAAATCAATGGGACAGCGCGGCTATACCGCGGCTATAGCCATGCTATACGAGGGGTTTTAACCCTTTTTCGGCCGCCAGCGGGGGGTTAAAACCGCACCGCTAGCGGGCGAATACCGCGGTAAAACAGCGCTAAATATAGCGCTGTTTTACCGCCGACGCCCCCTACCGCCCCAGTGTGAAAGGGGCCTTACAGAAATGCAAAAGCAGAATAAAGTCAAAAGACTTCTACAGCACTTAACATGTACTGCATGAGACATTGGCTAGCACACACAAGACACAGCCCTTTTGGCTTCCTTAAAGCTTTCCCTTTGGATAGTATACTTGGAGATGTAGGATGATATCTGTCCTTTCTAAAATGAGTTGCCTGAACTGGTTAGGAAACTCACCCAACAGTGATACCAGCACATGCACTGTAATTTAAAACAACCACGTCACTACGGGGTAATTTCTAAACAGAAGGCAAAAAAAAAAAAAAAAAGGAATGGAAAAAAAGTGACCGTTTACCTTTCCAGCAGCCCATTATTTAAAAACCTGCTACTTTGCCGTTCTCCATTCATGGCATGTTACACACTGCTTTTGATGTGACAAGTATTCGACCCATCCAAAGGGTTGAATACCTCCAGCGGCTAGGAATTAGGGAAGCAATGGCTTCCACCACACAGACCACTGGAAGAATAAGAATATTCACATAGGGAAAATATTCTGTAGGGAGACAATTGCTTTAAAAAATAACTTTAGGCATTGTCAGTTTTATAGCTTTACAGCCCCTATTAAATCTTTAACGCAAACATTCGGCCGCTAGTGGGGCAGTTTTAACCCCCGCTAGCAGCCGAAAAAGGGTTAAAACCGCCCGCAAAGCGCCACTGCAGAAGCGCTATGCCGGCAGTATAGCCGCGCTGCCCCATTGATTTCAATGGGCAGGAGCAGTTCCTTCACTGCTCCAAAGATGCTGCTAGCAGGACTTTTTTCAGCGTCCTGCCAGCGCACCGCTCCAGTGTGAAAGGCCTCGGGGCTTTCACATTGGAGAGATTGCAGCAGCTGTTTCAGGGCGCTTTTCAGGCGCTATTTTTAGCGCTGTAGCGCCCTAGTGTGAAAGGGGTCTTACAGGTGCTATTTTTTCCTCAAAGCTAAAGCCTTTCCCTTAGGCCGTAAACCACTACACCCATTTCTGTTTTCCCATAACTAAACTGACTTTGGTGCCCTGAGATTAGGAGTATTTATTTCACATCTCTCCTATTAAAACACACAGTACGTACATATAAGACCTTATCAAAACTTTGAAAATCCCCCAATTCTAGGTTGGGTTCATAAGACCCATTCAGACTTGCGCATTCAAAGGCCCATTACTGTAATGCATCTAGACAACTGCGGTGCCATTCGTTATTAATGGCACCCCAGCACACACTGCATTGCCCCACCCCTAGCATATTACAGCAAAGGATATCACACAGTGCAGGGGCATGGTATACGTTGTATGGAAAAAAAAAAAAAGGCTGCATTTTTTTTGCATTGCATTCGCAGTCTATCCATAATGACTGACAATACTAAATGACCATCTTCAGAACAAAAAATGCATGTCAAAAAGGAAAAAAAAAAATAAAATAAACGGGGGCAGATGGTGCAGAATAAGATGTAAAGACTATTCTTTGGAACAGAAAAATTGCTATTGAATGAATACTAAAAATAGATGTACAAAGCTTTTTGTATGAACATAACATGTATTAGGGCTTGTGCACCTCACCAATGCGTTCAAAACACTAGTAATATGCATGCAATGCAACAAACATTTTTTTAATGCGGCTTTGCATGCCTTCAAAATGCAGGGCGAGGATTTGAAAATGCATTTGTTTTTAATGTACAGCAGTGTGCATAAGCTCTAAAAAAGGGGGGACAATTTTTTGTAGTGTCAGATTTAAAAAGACTGCTCTGCAACCATTTTATCAAGCCACCATTAGCCCACAGAAGGTCATTTTTTTTAGATTATAAATTTTATGCTGCTGTAATGTAAAAATGACCGATTCATTCCTTAAAGCAAACCTATGACTTAACACGTTAAAGTGAACTTATTTGATATACAAATCGGAAGTTTTTTTTTTTTTTTTTTGTTTTTATGTATAACAGTTTGATAACTGCACAAACACCTGCTGATTCTGTAAAAAATCCTGTGAGTTTATAGGTTCCCACGAACTATGTTATTAGCCCTGCCCAGTTCACCTCTACTACAGAACCCCTCCACATTACATTATGGAGACGAGGCGAGGGTAAGGTTCTGTAGTTCTAATACTTCCCTTCCAAAAGAAGCAGTATATTTGGGTAAGCAATGTCACAAGCACAGGAAGTGTGTTACTTGCAGGATCACCAGATGAAGAAAGAAATAAAACCAAAATGAACCACTACATCTAAGAACTTGGAAAGCTGCATTACAAAAAAACCCTTTTCTGGTTTAAATACACTTCAAGTCCAACCTGACAGCAGATACCATAGGATGCTATTAGCTGGGGAGAGGGGGAATCTGTGACTGCAGGGCTGGGCCTGGCCAATTGACATTTTCCAGTCTAAAAGGAGTGCCTTAGTGGCCAATACGGTAGTTTAGACAAGCAAATGATTATCAGCAGAACTTCCTGAAATCGACGTACAACCCCTAATGGAGAGGAAAAAAAAAAAAAAACACAACACCACACACTTAAAAGTATGGGGATTTTTTTTTTCCCTTTCTAATCATAATTACCTAGGTGGAAGCAGCATCAGTCCGATGCTGCATTTGTCCCCTGCCGGCTCTAAGGCTGAGAACCGAGCGATCAAACACCGCTGATCGCTTGGTTCTTAGAGCTCCCTGAGCAGAGAGCTGGTGACTATCAGGCACCGCTCTCTGCCCCCCCCCCCCCCCTCACTGGAGCACTGGGCTGTGGGGAGGGCCGCTGGCTGAAGCTCTCAGGGACTCGCTGAGAGGCTGAGCCAAGTGCCAATCCAGGCATGTGGCGCGGATCCCGACCATATGGCCACGTTCTTTCCCGAGCCTGAATCAGCTCTGACATCAGTCGAAAGCGGGCTTCAGCCTACTGTCTGCTGAAAACTGGTCACAGGATTGCAGAATGGTATGCACTCCTGTGATCCACAGGAGTTGTTCAGCCAAACAAGCTTTAGCTGTGTTCCTCCAAATGGGGCAACAAATTAGAGTTTTTGGGCTAACAAAAATAGCATACATCTTGTGCTATTTGCACACTAACTTTAGTCTACAATGTCTGACAGATTAACTTTAAGTGAAAAGGTAGTGCTGAGTTATTAGATTTTAGACAGCTTGAATTCTTTGATAAGAATAGAGGGTACCGCGCTTAGGATGAATGTAAAGGTTGCAGCCTCCCCTAAAAGGCTCCCATAAGCGCTTGAAAATTGAGATTTGACAGAGATGGGGTTAATGGCCCTGTGTCCCGAAAGGTGATCAGGTCACTCTTTATATGGCAAAGGGAACTCCACGAATAGTTGGATCAGTGTGGTGTGATAATACACCTACACCTTGCATAAGGGTTAAGTAAACGTAAAGGTCCACCTGTATGGGGACAAACCTCTAACTGGCAACACAAGAGGATGAGTCCACAATGGTGGTTTTAGTTACACCAATACGTTTAAAAAAAATAAATATTTAACTAATAGTGAATCCAACCTCGTATTAATCCAAAATACTAAAAACATAAGTCTAGAATTAATAAGTGAAAATTCTATATGTATAACCTTAATATTGTAAATTGTCCAAACAATGGGTGATATAAAACATATGTGTGCTCTAAAACTATTAAATTGGGTGTAGCAAAAAAAAAAAAAAAAAAAAAAAAAAACCCCCACCACACAACATGCATACAGCCGTTCCAAATGTAAAAAATATAATACATACATTGTAATGTCCATAGGTAGTATGGGAGAGCGGGGCTTAATCTATTACATATATATATATATATATATTTTAAATTTATACACATGCCGGTTTGGATCCATTAGTGTAGCATTGATTATTCTGCACCTTTTGGGAACACTCCGTCCCCCGTTATGGATTGGTTGCATTTAGAGTCAAGGGGGGTGGGATCTACAGAGCCGCTCTCCCATATTAAGCGTAGGGTGTAGTAAGATGGCACCACCGCTGAAGACGTCTGACGAAATGCGTACGGCACCGCCATGCACACACCATCACTTCCGGGAACCAGAGCTAGTGGGCGGAACGCAGTTAAAGCGCACGCTGCAAATCCACAGCTCGAGTTCCTCTTGCTACTCATCAAATAGGGCTGTTTTTTTGTGCTAGAAACACCTATGCTGTATGGACTTTGTTTTTATATCTGTTTTTTATATTTTTTTAAAACAATTTTTAATAAAACTGAATATTCTTTGGATACCACACTATGGGAGCCATTTTTTCTCTTCCATGAGGAGTATAGCTGTATATAATCTGCCACTGTCTGGAAATCCAAAGGACGCCTGAGAAACTGCAGATGCTGGAACCTGGGAACACTGGTCTAGATTGTGGATCTACATACGTATTACCCCTGCAGGGGTTATAAGAGCTGGAGAGTGGGGACCCATGAGGGGCAGCACGCAAGTCACCTGTCAAGAGCTGCGAGCACAAAACTCACCTGCAATAAACTGTTAAAGCACGAACAATCATTCACATTGGAACAGCTGTATACATGCGTTTTTTTGCAATTGGTGCGATTTCTGTGGTGCATTTTTTGAAAAAAAACTTTTGCTACACCCAATTTAATAGTTTGAGCACATATAGGCTTTATATCACTCGTTATTTGGACAATTTACAATATTAAGGTTATACACATATAGAGTTTTCACTTATGATTAATTCTGGACTTATGTTTTAGTATTTTGGATTAATACGAGGTTGGATTTACTATTATCCCTGGTTAAATATTATTCATTTTTAAAAATTTGTTGGTGTAACTAAGACCACCATTGTGGACTCATCCTCTTGTGTTACCAGTTAGAGGTTTGTCCTCATACAGGTGGACCTTTACATTTACTTACCCCTTATGCAAGGTGTAGGTATATTACCACACCACACTGATCCAACTATTCGAAGAGTTCCCTTAGCCATATGAAGAGTGACCTGACAGATCACCTTTCGGGACACAGGTAGCATCATTAAGCCCATCTCTGTCAAATCTCTATTTTCAAGAGCTTGAATTCTTTGCATTAAAAAACACAAACTAAAGGCTTGCAAGGACTATTTTTTATATAGCTTTGAAGTGGAGCTCCACCCAAAAGTGGAACTTTCGCTCATTGTCTCCCCCCCCCCGGTGCCATGTTTGGCACCTTTCGTGGGGGGGGGGGGGGGTTGGGCGCTGTAGTCTCAACTGCTGACGTCGCCGCTACACTCCTTCCCCCGCTGCTGGGCCAGTAGGAGAGCGCAGCGGGTTCTTCAAGCATGTGCAGTAGGGACCCGGCATGAAGCCATAATGCATCACTACCGGGTTCCCTTAATGGCTATGGCGGCGGCAGCACCTGACGGAAACAGCTGCGTTGCCAACATCGCTGGACTCCAGGAAAGGTAAGTGTCCTATTAAAAAAGTCAGCAGCTGCAGTATGCTTAGCTGCTGGCTTTTAATTTTTGCAGCGGTGGGCAGACCTCCGCTTTAAAATTTAAAATATTATGAATCCAACTTCAATGGGCTTAAAAAGGACATATGTAAATCCACTAAATTTGTATTTTATAGAATATGTGCACAAAATTCAGTTTAATATTTTTTCTACATTTATCAAGCATATCTACAGACCTAAAACTTGATTATGGGATACAGTCAAACAGTAAAGATAAATACAGGACAATTGCAACACATACAATGGTGGTCATGCTTTGAAGTGAAAGCTCACAAAATATACACTGATTAAATGGGTGCAAGCTAGGAAATGGCCATTGTATGAGCATCGAAGATTTCCTTTTTAGCATTTGAGCAACAAAATGTATATATATAAAAAAAAAAAAAAAAAAAAAAAAAACCCTATAGGAGGACTCCTGCTTCCTACAAATTTATATGTAAAATGAATTATAAGCTACAACACCAAAAAGCATGCACTATCATAGGAATGTGACATAGCTGAGGTTTTATTACCTTGTTTTTGTAAAATGATCATTAAGCAATTTGCAAAACAAATATGACCAAGTGTTATTCAGATTTTTTTTTTTTTAATCAAAAAAATGGATAACACACCCTGCACAAACTTTGCCACTAAGTAATCACATACAGACTTAACTGTATGTGCCAAACTGCACAGGATTCAATATATTTGGGAAAACTGGATAAACCCTATGGCCTCATGCACACTGGGTGCGTTAGCCCCAACGCATGAGACTCCAGTGTTTAGGTGCTGGAGGAAGGCAAACACTCAGCCCCACTGCTGGCAGACTATAAAACATTGAGAAGCTGACAGCTGTACCGAGCGTTACCAAGGCTTAGGATAGTATACTATGCTCAGGGATAAATGCCCACAACTCAAGAAGTCTGGGTCCTGGGCATTCATCAGTGGGCACACACGGTCTCAAATTTTAGTAACACTGTGCACCATCCAGCCGCAACAATTTTACAGGTTGCTTGTGCCAGGGCTGGAAGGTGCACCTACACCTAACAGCAGGAGTCCCATGTATCGGGGTTAAACACCTAGTTTACATAAACTGCCTATAAAAAATTTACACAAAAAAAAAAAAAAAAAAAAGTTATATTTCAGATTTGGAAGTCATTTATTTAAAAGTATGCAAACTAGTAGTTAACCAAACTACCACAAGTGTGAGATTTGTAGTGCTGCAGGGCACTTGCGGGGGGGGGGGGGGGGGGGGGGGAAACACCCTTTATATTGCCCTGCCTCACCCACTTAACATTAACAAAGCAGATGCATGTACATTATTTCCAGGGAAAAGGTACTCCAACACCATCACCTTGCCATTACCAAAAGACCAATGGGGGACCATGACTTCACTATGGAAGGAAAAAAAAGTGTGCAGGGGAGGACTACTTAAAATCTTCATGGGCTCAAAGCAGTGAGATTAGAAAATCTAGACCCCCCTACAGTTTTAAAACCAGTCTACTGCTAGGCCCACTGTGAATCCAAGCAGTACAGAAGTAGTAAAGCATAAGTTAAACAGCTTACAAGCTTGTAGACTAGACTGTACATTCCCCATTCTACTGGTTCAATGTAATGCAGTTTCAATATAAAACAAACCTCTATCCAGTTGTATTTTACGATAAAAAAAAATAGCAAAATCAAAGCTGTCTAGATCTGCAAATGCAAGGTTTGCAAAAAGTAGCACAATTACCCTTAACAAGTCACAGGTGGTGCATCACAGATAATGCCCTAGAAATCTTGCTCTTTATAAAAGTTCTACCACACAGATTGCCAATTTTAAACATGTAGAGAAGCCCCGCTTTTCAGTCAGTACCATTTGTTTATCTAGATCAGTGGTCTTCAAAACGTGGCCCTTTGCTTACCTTTATCTGGCCTTTGGGGCAATGTTCCTCCCACTGTTATGAGGAACGATTGCTTCTACTATTACTAATGAGGCACTATTCCTACCACTGACACCAACATTGGAGCACCATTTCTTCTGCAGACACCGATTATGGGGAACTATTCCTCCCACTAACATTGATGAGGCATAATTCCTCCCACTAATATCAATGAGGGAGCACTACTTTTCCTCCTACTGATCATAAATACTATGTCATTTTTAGTCCCACCAACTACTTAGCCTGAGACATGGGCTATTCCCACTGAAATTGTAGAATTTTGTACTCCCACTGGCTACAGTCTGGCCCCTCTGAACGACAGTAAATTGGCCTTTTGTTTAAAAGGTTTGGAGACCCCTGATCCCCTCAGAGTACTACTGTAAATACTAGGCTAAAGCAATCTAATACTTAAAATACAACTGCAAAATGTTTATTTGGCCACAGATATGGAAAACATTACATAAAAGGGGCTCTGGAAAAGAATCACATTACTTATTGCAACAACATATTACAGCAAGAACTGCTGGTAGATGTGAACAATGTTCTCACCAACATTTATCAACAATTATGGCCAGTGAGGATATTAATTCAGTTTGCAAGAGCCAGGCTTGTCCTGTCCACAAACAGGAGAGAACAAAAGTTGTTATAGCTTGAATGTCTAAGACACTGAACTTCTCTACATACAGAAAACGAGTGTCTATACATTATGTGAAATTGTAATTTCATACATTCACTGCAATAGTTCTTTGGACTGCTCTCTGCAAACTGGAAAAAATGTTTTAGCTTAGTTTCAAGCCCCTTCGTTTTTACACTATAGCCTGCAAAAGAAAAAAAAAATTGAACATGACAGGCTACAACGGGCAACCCTAACATTTTCATCTGTCATAAAACAGTCCCATTACTTCTAAACTGGGTGCTTGGCTTGAGGAAATATTAACTGATAAATTTCTGGGGAAGAAAAGGGTTTATACTGTGTGACCTATACAACTTGCATGCAGTAGCCAGATAGGCTCACCAATAGAGAATCAAACCTGCATCTTGAGAATTACTTGATCATGAATATCAAACTACAGGCAAAATCTACAGCTCACAAAAAACAGACAGAAACTGTCCACAAAAACAGAAAAAAATAAAACAAAAGCAAACCTGTCATCTATTTGAAACATTTGAAGACTGGCCAACTGCAGTTCAGTCCAGAGAAAATGCCTTTATTGGCCACTTAGATATTCTAATTGGACAGAAGGGTGCAGATGGCAGGACCTGATGTCAGACCCCTAGAAATCAAGTGAAACTCATTTCAGAGGCACACAGGTGCCTTTTCTTAGTCTAGTAATTTCAAAAATCTGGTGGCGACTGTTAGACAGAATTTTTGCTTTAAAGTGGATTACAGGTTCACTTTAAGACTCCTTTCACACTGCAGCGCCACTAAAGCTCCGGTCATTTTATCGGTGCATTCAAAGCGTTTTTAAAGGCACTTTGGAAGTACTGCCCATTTTAATGGGAAGAGGCGTTTTTGGAGTGCTATTTACAGCGCTCCCAGCCCGCTCCTAAGATGCTGCTTGCATAACTTTCAAACGTTCCACAAGTGCACCACCCTAGTGTGAAAGCACACACTGCAGTGAATGGGAGGCAGTTTTCATGGTGCTTTACAGGCGCTGTTTCTAGCAATAAAACTCCTGAACACCGCCTCAGTGTGAAATCGGTCTAATTACACTGGGCCTGGTTTAAAAATACTAGGCAAAACAAAAACGGTCGTCAGGTCCATCGCTACCAATTCCCCTTCATTTTTCTACAGCCGGTTTGAAATAAAGAAACTGTCTTACACTATCACATTTTCTCTAACTATTGCCATCTCATGTCTGGTTAAGATGAAAATCTTCCATGCAGGAGTGTAATATTACAGACAAGTGACCATTAGTGCCATTAAATAGGATAAATTGAATCTTAGTGCATCTAAAGCCATAAAAAGGGATTTACACTCTTTGCAGAGGATTTTCTCACTTCCTGATGTGTATACAGGGCTGGAAGTGAAAGCAAATCTCAAAACACATTCAGCTATAGATACCCTAAAGACAGATGGTCATTTAGCTGTAAACTAGTTTACAGAGGATAAAACATTGTTCATTTATATTTCAGCAATAATTAATTCAGCTGATTGGGAAACTCAAATCTTCATTTTAGTAAATATTTTTTAAAGCTGAGAAACAGTGAGAGTTTACTTATATGAGTAAAGGAATTTGAAGACCTACATATGTTTCAGTAACACATTCAAAATTATTAGACCACTACAGGCCAACAGCTAATGGGTATAGAAGACTAGATTTAAAGTGTTACTAAACCCAGGACCCTGCATTCACTATATCTGGTCCCCCACAGCACATAGAAATGCAGTTATTTTAGTAATAATAAACGTCTAAATACCTTTTCTCAGCAGTATATAGTAGTCTTTACTTCTATCAGGGTTTGGTTAAAGCTTATGGGAGTTTTCATTCTACTCTGACTGTCCTATGAGGCTACACGACCTGACCCTCCGGGTGGACATTGCTAATTGGCCCTGTGCTGATTACATGCACCCTCCCAAAAAAATAAAACTAGCAATACACACCAAACTGAGCATGTGCAGAGTTCTCCCAATGCTCTGTTCTAATCAGAGGGATTGGGGGCAGTGGAAGGGGAGGATCAGAGAAGACCGGCTCAAACAGCCTTTTTACACAGTGCGGATTAACCCCTTAGGTTCCACAGCGAATAAAACAAGCATGCTTTACTGCATATTCAGCTTTTTACGGTTATGGGTTTAGTAACACTTTAAGCATTTAGAAAACCATTTTGTTATGGCAGAAGGAAAAAAAAAGTTAATCATTTCTACAATACAGGATTCTAGATCTATTCAAAAAACTTCAGCTAGGCATGGCACAATATCACTTCACATAGAATGGATTAGCAATACCATAACAAAAAGTTGTACTGTATCCCATAATACAAAGAAAACAGATTATGTTGAATACAAACATTTAATTACGATGCCCCGCGTACTATTATCATAACAAGGTAGTCATCTTCTGATTTGGCAAGGGCTTTAGCTGTGGAATCCAGGAACTGCTGGGAAAATTCACAGGGTGGAAAAGCATGAAGGACTCCTGCGTTTTCCTTATCTTTAGTGCCTCCCACAGGAAGGCTAATGACCCCTGCAGCTTGCTTTTGCTTTAAGTAGGAGACAAGGTTTCTCAAAGGGCGTTGAGTAGAATTTGCTTGATCACCAGTAAAATTGCTCTCAATTGTACCCGGAATAGCAAGCAGAACCGCATATCCATTGGGTCCAGCTACTTTGATGCGACGTGTCACTTCATCCAGTTTGGGCTGATCAAGACGTAGTCTTTGTGTAATTTTTAACTGTGCAACCTTTCCACCTGTCGATCCCTCAATTAGCAGGCCAGTTGCTACTGCAAGATCACCCTGAAGCAGATGCATATTGGACGGAAAATTACTGTTTTTCAGCAGGAGCATCCCTTGCCAAGCCAAGCAGAGATTTTGGTTTGTGTCTTGTTTTTGGGGAGATTTCACTTTACTGATGGACTCAAGCCGCTCATCTTTCCTTAATGGACTTTTATTTTCACTAATGCGATGTTTTCGATCTCTTTCAACAGGGCTGGAATTCTTTCGATCACGCTTACTTTCAAGTCCCCGTTCAAGACTTCCCCGCCAGTCTCTGGAAGGAGAGGACTGCTCTGTCCTGTTTGCACGATCTGTATCGCTGTAACGGCTATCACGACCACCACTGCCATTAGGGCTTCTGTCAGGACTAGTACAGTGTCTCTTTCTGGAACGGTCACTTTCGGGAGATCTGTCCACATGACGAGCTTCATCAATCAATCTCCGTTTCCTAGGCTGCTCTTTGTTTATGCCATCTCTTTCTCTCTCCCTTTCCAAAGACCAGCCATCAACTCGGCGGTCTAATGATTCCAAAGAATCATAGGGTACCCTGTTTCGGTCTCTAATGGGAAGTGGCACCCAGTCTGAATCTCCATACAAGTCCCTTTCTCTTTCTCTGTACAACAAGGGTGATGTACGATCCCTGGCTCTAAGAGAATCCTGAGCTCTATGTGCAAAAGCATCCCCCAAGTCATAATGGGGTAAGGGTAAAGGTTGCAAATAAGGAGGTTGATAAACATGATCTGCATCAGCAAAGTCCACTCGAAGTCTCCTATGCTCTCCCCCCAGTGGAAAACCCCTCATCTGAGTACAAGCAGCTTGAGCAGCATCTAAACTTTCATACTGTATATAAGCCCAGCTGTCCCCTTTACGGTAATCAATAGATCTAATGGTGCCAAATCTATCAAATTCACGTGCTAGTGATGCCATTGGAACCCAGTGTCCAAGCCCACCCACCCACAGCCGGCTGGTGGGGGTAGCTTTGCCATAGCCAATTTTAATACAGTTGCGGAGAATAGGCTTACCAGCCATGGCTTGTTTTGCTCTTTGAGCCATGTCTAAATTCTCAAACTTGATAAATCCATAGGTAGAGGATTGCCCCCGGGTGGCTCGTTTGATGTCCACTTCAGTAATTGTACCGAACCTTTCAAAAGCCCTGCGCAGCTCACTTTCTGTCACATTGACGTCCAGATTCCCAAGAAACAGAGTTCTGTTGGCTCTTATATCGTTCTCTGAGCCATCATCTTCTCGGATGTTCAGACGCGGGTCTAAGGGGTAGGAAGGCCGTATCCTGCTATCATAGAAGTTGTAGTCTCTGTCCCTCTCCAGGTCTCTAGGGAGCGGTGGGGGAGGTGGAGGAGGCAAGCGGCCTAGAGCGAGCTGCTGCAGCCTGTAGTCCCTGTAGCCCAGGCCTCCAGGGGAAAGGCCGCGCTGGCCGTGCGTGTGCCGGTGTGAGGGTAATGAGGACACTGCAGCCGATATGCTGCTATACGGCTCTTTTTCCCCAGGGGAGCGGCTCCGACGCCGGCTGCTGCCCGTAGTGTACACCGCCTCGATCTTTAGCGGCCGATCATACAGAACCAGCCTGCCTCTGGCGTGCTTGGCTGCTCGTGCGTCTTCGGGGCGCCTAAAGTTCACCAGGGCCACCCGCTCGTCTCCGGAACGGGAGATTTTCACACTTACGTCGCCGAACTTCTTGAACTCGTGGAAGAGCCCATCCTCTACCGCTTCATCACTCAGCGACGAGCCCAGTTCACTGATCCGCAGTGACTTATACTCGGCCTCTCCACGGCCATCCGAGCTCCGGGCGACCACTCCGCCTCTGTTGTCAGCGCCCTTGCTGCTGCTACTCCCGCTGCTGGCGACAGGAGACCCGTAGCTGTGCAATCCCGGGGCTCTTCCAGAAGACTCATAATCTCGATTACTGGAGAGCCCCTTGTCTAGATGTAGGCCGCGCCGCCCGCTGCTGCTGCTGCCCTCCGAGCTCTTGGCGGCAGAGCCGCTGTCGTTGCTACAGCTAGTGGAACTTAACTTCTTTCCGCAACGTTCGCGAGAGGACTCCTCCGCCCCCCGGGACCGCTTGGCCTTAACCGGGGAGCGTTCCTTTCCTTTCATGTCGAATTCTGGAGGGATCGTGTCCTCATACAGAGATTCTCAGCGCCATCTTGCAATTTTTGCATGAAGGTATCCACCCTATTCCACGATAGGCCGGGAAGAGCATTTCCAGCATGACCATTGGTTGGCTAGGTTGTCAATCTGGAATAATTGGCTGGTATACGCCCTACGTTTCAAAGCGTCATGTCCGTTGCTGTAGCTTGGCGCTTGTAGTTTTGAGAAGGGCTGCGTATGTCGTCATCACGCTAAACCTAATGGAGAGTTGATTTACAAAGCTAATAGATAGTGATGGGAAGTCCGGATCTTTTAAGTGAATCGGTTCATTTCGAACTACTCACTGAAATGAACCGATTCAATGAATCGATTCTTCGGTTCTTCAGTTCACTTGCTGAGTCTACTGACAAGCAAGTGAACCAAATCTCTGACTCAACCTTCTTAAATGATTAGAATCAAAAGGATGATTCTTCACAGAAGGTTGGCAGGTCCTGGGGACATTTACTTGTATTTAGTTCCTTGCTCAGAGCACAATACTATTGCTGTGTCAGACTGTCAGACCACAATTTGTCAGAGCAGCCAGCGTCATCAATTTTGGTGTCGCACAAAAAGCTGTGTAGATGAAAAGCGGTGATGGGCCAACTTCACAGTTAACATTGCTAGCCATCAGATTTTTCCGTAATCTTTACAGCGCATGCACAGAAAAAATTATCGTATTTTACTACCACGGGCGGGCGAAGTAACCACGGTAGTAAAATCCAATCGTTAGGCTCCTTTCACACTTGTGCCATTTGAAAGTCGTGCAATTTTTGCCACGATTTTTACCGTGACTTTGATGCGACTTGAAGAATTACCTATGTAATCTTGAGGTCTCTGCCTCAAGTCGCATCAAAATAGGACCAAAGTAATGCAGTGACTACTTTGAAGTCGCTGTGACTTGAAGACACACAGATATGAACGGTACTCATTAGAAATCATGGGGTACCACTTGTCATGCGACTTTGTAGTCCCAAGTCGCAGGACAAGTCACACAAGTGTGAAAGGGGCCTCATTATGCACTGTAAAGACTACGGACAAATCTGATGGCTAGCAATCTTAACTGTGAAGTTGGCCCATCAGAATGCAGTTCACATGCACAAAAACCCGCTTTTCGTTTACACAGCTGTTTGTGCAGCAAGATGCAATAAAGAGAACCTGTCACTTCAACAAACTATCACATAGAGGCTTGTTATCTTGACTTTGTCCTCTCTGTCTTTAAGGCTGGGTTCACACTGCTGCGGTGCGGGAACGCAGCAAATTTACTGCGGGTTCCCGCATCGCACCAACTCGCACGGCAGTTCACACTGCCATATGCAAACTGCTGGGGAGTGTCATACAATGTTAATGACACCCCCAGTTCAGCCTGCATATCGCACTGCGAACTGACAATTCGGACATGTATCGGATCGCATAGGTGTGAACACCCATGCGATCCGATTCTGGTCCGAACAAAAAAAAGGGTCCTGTGCGAGTTTGGACCAAATGCGGTGCGATATCAGCCATACTATCTGTATGGCTGATATCGCACAGCACAGACATCGCATGTGATATGAACAGCAGTGCGCTGCGAATTACATGCGATGTCTGCCACCGCAGCAGTGTGAACCCAGCCTAAAGCAGTCTGTATTGTAGTGCTGCTACCTGATCATTGATTTAGTGTATTGTTCTACTGGTGGCGACTCATGGTTCTTTCAGTGTACTATGTTCTAACAACTCCTATGATTCTTTAACTCGATAACTTGTATGATTCTTTAACTCGGTAACCTGTATGATTCTTTAACTCGGTGTACTGTGTACTCCTGACTCTTGTTTTAAGTTTGTATCCAGTTCCTGAGTGTCACTGTGCCTTGAGCATGCTGATTGGTTGCAGGGAGGGGCCGAGCTCTCTCACTCTAGGATCATATTACCAGGCCTGCTCTGCTCTCCTATACTATGTATTGAGTGCATAGTGAACTGTTTCAAACGGATCAGTTCACTCAGATGAATCGATTCATCCAGTTCACTGAAAAGAATCGATTCAAAAGAACGATTCGTTCATGAACTGGACATCACTACTAATAGAGCGGGATAAAAACAATTAAGAGAAACGCTTGCTTTATTATGCCTAATGTAATAAGAATAATGTGCAGTCTTCGTTGCTTGCAAGATACAGATGTAATATAGATGAGGGGACTAAAAAGATCTTGTTATGAAACTTCAGAAATTGTCGCTTTTATAAAAATAAGGAGTTGTAAAGTCTTGAGGCTTTTCAGCAGTGTGCATTTAGTTTAAAAACCTTCTGTGCTGCAGCAGCCCCCCAGAGTCCCCCTTTTTACTTACCTGAACCCGATAATTTCACGGGCCCAGCAACTCCAGCCATTGTCTCAGGTTCTCATTGGATCTCATCAGGGCCGGTGCTACCGCTAGGCAAACTAGGCAACCGCCTAGGGTGCACTGCTGCCTAGGGGCGCCCAGCCACTGGTTTCCCGCCACTTCTGCATGCTTTGCAGGCTGCAGCATGTAACTAACTCAGTCTCAGGCAGCTGCTCTGTCTGTAATAAGAGGCGCAGCCAGCGCTAGAAGAGTCAGAGCCGATGCTTCCTGTATAGTGCCACCTCCTGTCACATTGGCAGGGCAATGGGGGCGGCAAAATGAGGTTCCGCCTAGGGTGTCAAAAATTCTTGCACCAGCCCTGGATCTCATTGTCAATTAAATGTAGTGACATGGGGGAGCGGGGGCCGAGTCCTGCTGTCTGTGTGAATGGATGCAGCAGCAGGATTCAGGAGCGAGCCTGCACAAGTGCCCCCATGGAAAGCGGCTCTCGATGAAGAGGAGGGGTCAGGAGTGCTGCTGGGAGACCCCAGAAAAGGACGATCAGGGCCGCTCTGTGAAAAACCCTTGCACAGAGCAGGTAAGTATAACATGTTTGTTATCAAAAAGAAAACCTTTACTTTGTAAAAAAAAACCCATTCCATTTAACCACTTAACCACTTCAATACTAGCCATTTTTACACCTTCCTGCCCAATCCAATTTTCACCTTTCAGCGCTGTCGCAATTTGAATGACAATTGCGCGGTCATGCTACACTGTACCCAAACACATTTTTTATCATTTTGTTCCCACAAATAGAGCTTTCTTTTGGTGGTATTTGATCACCTCTGCGATTTTTACTTTTTTGCGCAAAAAATAAAAAAAGACCAGAAATTTTGAAAAAGTTTTTCTTTGTTTCTGTTAATTTTTTTTGTAAATAAGTAAGTTTTCTTCTTCAATGACGGGCACTGATAAGACGGCACTGATGGGCACCAATGAGGTGGCACCAATGAGGTGGCACTGATGAAGTGGCACTGATGGGCACTGATAGGTGGCACTGGTATGCAGCACTGATGGGTACTTATGGGTGGCACTGATGGGTACTTATAGGGGGCACTGATGGGCACTGATAGGTGGGCACTGATGGGTGGCATTGCTGGGCATCACTGAATTTTTTTGTTTTCATAATGCTGCCAGTCGGTGCCCATTTGTGGGCACTGATGGGCATTGATTGTTGCATATGTTGGCACATGTGGATGGCCATGGGGGATGTACCCGGCCATCCACATATGTGCTTCCCTGGTGGTCCTGGTGGCTTCCCTGGTGGTCTGAAGTGGGCATCTGAGGGGGGCTGTGCTGAGAAACAATCAGCACAGACCCCCCATGAGGAGAGCCACCGATCGGCTCTCCTCTACTCGCGTCTGTCAGTCACGAGTGAGGAAAAGCCGATCAACGGCTCTTCCTATGTACATTGTGATCAGCCATGATTGGACACGGCTGATCACGTGGTAAAGAGCCTCCGCCGACTCTTTACCGAGATCGGTGTAGCGGTGTGTCAGACTCTTTTTTGAATTAAAAAATAAGACAACAGTAAAGTTAGCTCAATTTTTTTTTATATTGTGAAAAATAATGTGATGTCGAGTAAATTAATACCCAACATGTCACGCTTCAAAGTTCTGGAATGGGGACAAACTTTTACCCTTAAAAATCTCCATAGGCGACGTTTAAAAATTTTTACAGGTTACCAGTTTTGAGTTACAGAGGAGGTCTAGGGCTAGAATGATTGCTCTCGCTCTAATGATCACGATGATGTGTGGTTTGAACACCATTTTCATATGCGGTCGCTACTCACGTATGCGTTCTCTTCTGCGTGCAAGCTCGTCAGGACGGGGCGCTTTCAATTTTTATTTATTTATTTTTTATTTATTTTAATTTTAATTTTTTATTTTGACACTGTCCTTTTAAAAAAAAAAGAGTCACTTTTATTCCAATTACAAGGAACGTAAACATCCCTTGTAATAGAAAAAAAGCATGACTGGACCTCCTAAATATGAGATCTGAGGTCAAAAAGACCTCAGATCTCATATTTACACTAAAATGCAATAAAAAAAATGTAATTTGAAAAAAAACATTCTCTTTTAAGAGCATTGTGCGGAAGTGACGTTTGACGTCGCTTCCGCCAGTCAATGGTATGGAGCCGAGTGGGGGCCATCTTTCCCTCACTCGGCAGCCAGCCAAGGAGGGGAAAGGACCCGATCATCTCCATCGCTACCAGCGGCTCCTGTAAGCAGAGTGTGGTGGGAGGGCCTTCTCCTGCCACTGATAAAAGTGATCTTGCGGCAAATCCACCGCAGAGACCACTTTTATCTGAAAGAGGACCGCCCGCTGAAGAAGAGGATACCGGGGTTATAGCAGCTAGCTGCTGCCATAACAACGATATTCCTCTTCAAAATGCCGCCGTATAATGACGGGCAGTCCATAAGTGGTTAAAATAGAAATGAAAAGCATTTTTGTATAGATATAAAACAAATTATAAAAAAACTTTTCCTCCTTTTTTATAAGTGATCACATTGCCTCCATTCTCAGTTGCATAAGAGCTGGGGGGAGGAGCAGCAGCAGTACACTGAGCTTTCCGGTGAATGGCTGTGCAGTGAGGGCGTGTCAGGACAAGACTGATCATTGGAGAGAACACTGAGTTCCCAGCACAGCTAGAGGACTGACCACGGTGAGCTGTGTGAAGTTGGCACCCCATGTTTGTAAAACCTGAATAAAAATATACCATTCGTTTGTGCCGCATTTGTGCCGCAAAAATGAGCGTTTGTGCTGGTTCGGTTTCTGAGATATTAAACATTCAATTTAACGCAAGCCCCGCCCACTTTGCACCCCATATTACTGAATTTTAAAAACAAATGCGCTATTCATTTGTCCCGCATTTGTGCTGGTTTGTACCGCAAAAATAAACGTTTGTGCCACTTTGGTTGCGGAGATATTGTGCGTTATAGTTGCTGCAACCCCTCCCACTTTGCACCCCATATTACTGAATTTTAAAAACAAACGCACCATTCGTTTGTGCTGGTTTGTGCCACAAAAATAAACGTTTGTGCCGATTTGGTTGCGGAGATATTGTGCGTTATAGTTGCTGCAACCCCGCCCACTTTGCACCCCATGTTACTGAATTTTAAAAACAAATGCGCCATGCATTTGTGCCGCAAAAATAAACGTTTGTGCCGCTTTGGTTGCGGAGTTATTGTGCTAGTTGCTGCAACCCCACCCACTTTGCACCCCATATTACTGAATTTTAAAAACAAATGCGCCATTCGTTTGTGCCACATTTGTGCTGGTTTGTGCCGCAAAAATAAACGTTTTTGCCGCTTTGGTTGCGGAGATATTGTGCGTTATAGTTGCTGCAACCCCGCCCACTTTGCACCCCATGTTACTGTATTTTAAAAACAAACGCGCCATTGGTTTGTGCCGCATGTGTGCTGGTTTGTACTGCAAAAATAAACGTTTGTGCCGCTTTGGTTTCGGAGATATTGAGTGGTATATGTTGTCAAACTACACTGACTTTACACCTCATTATTAAATCTTACATACAACGAGATTTATTTGTTTGCGGTTTGTGCAGATTTGGTGGATATTGTACATGATGTTTTACTTCACATGCGTAGTTTTGCCACCCCCACAGAGATCCCCCCCTTCCGATTCTCTAGCGCTGACTGGAAGAACAGACGGAGGAGGAAATCTGGGGAGGGCACAGCTGGCTCTAGTGAGGCAGAGCCAGCTGTCAATCAGGCGGCAGGGTGGATCTCGACAGTATTGTCAGGATCTGTCCCTGCTGCAGCGCGGCTCTGCACTGTCAGGATATAGTGGGCAATAGTCCGCCACATGCACATGTTTTTTTTGTCACAGGAGAACATACTATATATATCTATCCCCACTTCAGTCCATCATGAACGCTGCGGCCAGGCTCATCCACCACACAAACCGCTCAGCGTCTGCTACACCCCTCTGCCAATCCCTCCATTGGCTGCCACTCAGTCACCGAATTAAATTCAAGATACTAACTATAACTTACAAAGCCATCCACAACCTGGCCCCTAGCTACATCTCTAACCTAGTCACAAAATACCAACCTAATCGTTCTCTTCGCTCCTCCCAAGACCTCCTGCTCTCAAACTCCCTTGTCACCTCATCCCATGCTCGCCTTGAGGACTTCTCCAGAGCCTCCCCCATCCTCTGGAATGCTCTACCCCAATCCGTCCGATTTTCTTCTACTTTATCCACTTTCAGACGATCCCTGAAAACTCATCTCTTCAGAGAAGCCTATCTGGCCCCCACCTAACAACTGTACATTTATCTTCTCAATCAGCACATCACCCACAGTTATTACCTCTTGTATCTCTTGACCTTCCCTCTTAGATTGTAAGCTCCAAGGAGCAGGGCCCTCTGATTCCTACTGTATCAAATTGTATTGTATTTGTACTGTCTACCCTCAAGTTGTAAAGCGCTACGTAAACTGTTGGCGCTATATAAATACTGTATAATAATAATAAATAATATATATGTCATCTTGTGAACAAAAAGAGAACTAAGGCCAAAAAAGGCTGGGCCATAGTTCTCTTTTAACAAAAGTTTAAACCAGGTGTTAACCAAGTAAAACAGCACTCCAGCAAATTTTCTTATATAAGTCACTTCTTTTTTTAATTGCTTTTTTTGAAAAACATCTATGTCAGTAAACATTCTTTTCCTGACAGACTCCATGGCAGACTACGTGTGGGTTAACCCCGCCTCCTCTCCAATGCTATAGAACCCCGCTCCCATAAATTTGAGCTCACCACTAGAGAGTGTTCCTAGCCAACTCATGACCAAAGGTTGGGAACTCCGTCTGCCATGGAGTCCATCAGGAAAGGAAAATTACGGTAAGTATTTGATAATACATTTTCCCGTTACCTGACAGACTTTATGGCAGACTACGTGTGGGAAATAACTAGCCAAACCACATGGGTGGGAATGCTGATAAAAAGAAGTTTAATTCTCTCCATCAACCAACTGGATTCTTAAACCAAAGATCGAAGAGCATAGAGAAGCAGGTTCTATGCAATAGTGTGACATAAAGATAATAATGGAGGCCCATGAGGCCGCCCTGTAGATGACATCAGGAGCCACATACCGGGCTGCTGCCCATGAAGCCGCCATACCCCTGGTAGAGTGTGCTGTCACCGCCTCTGGAGGAGCAAGGCCCTTAGCCCTATAAGCCTGCTAGATAGACTGGATGATCCAGGTCTCAATCGTTCTGGACAAAGCCCGTTTCCCCTTGTTGTTGTCAGAGTGTAGAACAAAGAGGAAGTTGGAGCGTCTAAAGGAGGAAGTAACTCGTAGGTATTCCTTCAGCATTTCGCTTACATCCAGAGGATGAACTTCAGAGGAACCTAGGGTCCTGAATGTAGGTAGGACAATTTCTTGGTCCTCATGGAACACTGAAGTGACTTCGGATTTGAGCCGAGCATATGGATGAGGACCACCCGGTCCGGGAAGAAAGTCAGGAATGGTTCTTCATGACCCAAGGACCCTATCTCAGAAACCCTTTTAGCCGAAGTGATGGCTACTAGAAAGGCGACTCTTGCAGAAAAGTCCTTAATAGAAAGCGGGGCAGATTCCGTGGTGCTTATTCCAGACAGTGAGTCAAGGACCAGGGGAAAATTCCATCTGGGGAATCTTGGTCTTCTTTGGGGCCTGAGTCTTGTTACCTCAGAGAAAAACTGCAGAGTTAGAGGGTGAACAGCCCACGATGTACCAGAGTAGGCCGACAAGGCAGAGACTTCGACCCTGAGAGAGCTGATGGACAGAGACAGATCTAGACCGGATTGAGGAAAGGTGAGAATATCCTGGGATTCCCACATCCCTGAATGATCTGCCCATAGAATTTGACAAACTTGGCCTAAATTCTCTCATTGACTTTATTCGTGCTTGCCCTTCTCGAGCCCATTAGGGTGGAAATTACTCCTGAAGCACACCCGAGAGACTCCAGCCTTTCCCTCTCAAGAATCAGACTATCAGTCTCAGTAATGCCGGATAAGGGTACAGGACTGCCCCCCTGAGAAAGAAGGTCCGGCCTGAGAGGAAGAGGTAGCGGGTCCCGGAAGCTGAGCTGGGTCAGGAGAGGAAACCATGGCCTGTTAGGCCAGTAAGGTGCTATCATCACCACCTCGACCGCCTCCGCTTGAAGCCTCCGTAAGAATCTGAGGATGATCGGGAACGGGGAAAAGGCGTACGCCCTGTTGGAGCTTCCACTAATCTGTCAGGGCATCTATTCCAAAGGCCTGGCTGCAACGGCCCCGAGTGTAATACTTCTTGATTTTGAAGTTGCAGGGGGATGCAAATAAATCTACTTTGGGATTGACTCCCAAGGACAGGATCCACTCGAACGTCTGCTTGGACATTCTAGACTCCAGGGACGAAGACTGCTGAAATATTGGCCCAGGACATGCTGGGCTCAACTTCTTGGAACAGAGTAGAGCCCTGAGTGCCCCCCTGTCTCTTCACATATGAGACTGCTGTGGTGATGTCCATCTTCAGTAAAACTGACTTCCCCTTCAGGAGATGAGTGAGAGATTGGAAGGCAGACCAGGCTGCCCGTAACTCCAGAACATTCGAGCCCGGGTTGTGAAGACGGGCACCCCACTTGCCTTGAGCAAGTTCTGACCAGCAAAGGGCTCCCCAACCAGCACCACTGGCATCGGTCAAGATTGTGACCCACGAGACGGGGGATGATGGAGTGGCAGGTGAGCAGATTTCTGCACTGGAGCCACCAGAAGAGGCTGCTCCTCATCACTGAAGTTATGTGAATTGACTGATTGTCGTCCCCTGAATTCCATTGTTGAAGAAACCCTATCTGAAAAGGGCGTAATCTCCCCAGAGGCCACTTGACCATGGGGGTCGTAGAGACCATTGTGCCAATAATCTTTAAGCATTGCAAGGCTTTTAGGTGTGAAAAGCTAGGTGCTAGTGAGATTCTTCCTTGAATGACTGGAATCTTTTCCACGGGGAGAGAGATGGAACTTTCTACCATGTGGAACTAAATACAGTATATCAGGCACTGGACTGGTTACAGATTGCTTTTTTTCAGACGTGCTGGAAGAGAAGTAGAGGCGCCCCCACCAGACCCCCCCTGGGCAGGCACAAACTCAAAATGGCTTAGCCGGCTTTCGTCCACTGGACGCCTGGCTCTTAGCGGGCTTCTGAAAGGATGCCTGTCTTCTGCTCTAATTCCTTTTGATATCTCAGCTGGGCCTGTAAGAGCGTGCTTCCCTTGAACGCTCAGTACTATGTCTTCTGTGCTGAGGCCTTTTCTGATTGAACAGATGCCTAACCTGAAGCAGGAAGCCCGACCTCCCACCTGTGGCCCGGGCTATGGCGCTATCCAGCTTGTCACCAGACAGTGAGGACCCTTCAAGGGGATCCTACACCAGGCCTGCTTGGATACTGGGTCAGCTAGCCAGGGGTGCAACCACAAGGCCCGCTTGGCTGTGACCGAGGACAGCATAGTCTGGGCCGACTGGTGGATAAGGTCGATTGAAGCCTCCCCCAGGAAGGCCACCATCAGCTTCAGCTCCTGGATTACCGAGCCCCTGGCCAGTTCCTCTGAGACTCCTCTGATCATGGAGTCTACATTCTCCATCCAGACCACCATGGCCGCAAGGGCCAAGCGGGTTTGCAAGCCATCCCGGCTGACCCGTAAATCCTTTTAAGATCTTGATCTGTTCTTCTCTCAAGCCCATCTTTGAAGGATACTGCATCTTCCAGAGGAAGAGTGACGCGTTTAGCTAGTCGCATCAGAGCTGCGTCTACGAGGGCAGCGTTTGCCAGATATTTTACTTCCTCAGCCTTGAAGGGGTATAACCTGGAGGTTCTACTTGACATAGAGGTCTTTTTATCTACCTTGCTCCATTCCTCGTCAATAATATCCTTTAATTCAGAAAGGAGTGGAAAATTGGAATGTTCTTTCTCTAGATGCTTAAAGAATTTCTTCTGTTTAGCTGGGGGAGTAGAAGAGTCTTCCCACTTAATGGCCTCTTTAACCGGTTTAATTAGTGGAGAACCCAGGAATCATAAGGCTGGAATGGGCCCGGATCCTCCTGGGCCTCGTCAGCCAGGGAGCCAGATAATGTGGTAGACTGGCTCCACGGTTAAGATGTACCCCACTCTTTGGGGGATTGTTGCACCACCTGTTTGACCAGCCTCTCCATTTGCCGGCTTTCAGCATCTTTTTCCCGACCGCCTTGGCATAACAAGGGTCACATAAGGACTTGACTTCCGGGACCCAGGTCCCACAACCCCAGCAGGATCTGTGATCAAAACGGCTGTCGTAGCAGTGGGTGTGGTGTTTGGAGGAGGAATGGTAACATCTCCTTTGTTGGGAGGAGGAATGGGAACATCTTCTCTGTTGGGAGGAGGAATGGGAACATCTCCTCTGATGTTGGGTCCTAGACAGAGAGTCACGTCTGGACCTTAATAAAGAAGGTGAGCGTTGCGGCCTGGCAAGGTCCCTGTCATCTTGGACAGTAAGCTGATGGTCTGACCTGGAAGGGCTAAAAAAGGGAGAAGGGAATCAGCCCATCTGCACGTGGACCTGGCCTTCCCCTTCTCATGCCCCACATACCTAGAGCGGGAGGGATGGCCGCAGGGAGGTGGTGATATGTCCATGGCACCCTTGCGGACGAATAGAAGGTGATCCTGCAGCTTTGTAGGAACACTCACACGTCCTGGAACAAAGGAGTACAAATAGCAGTGTAGCTTCCCCTTTAAGAGGCATCTTAGCCCCCCTTCCCTCTTTTACCATAGCCCCAGGCTGAAGCTAACCATCATCTGGAAACCTGGGGCCTGAGGAGCTGACGAAAGCTGCCTGTAGTAATCCTTAGAATGACAGGGCTCTCAGGGATTCAAACATCCCCACCAGAATGACGTCACCTCCGTGCCTGGACTGCGCCTGTGCAGTGGCGACCTGCCATAGAGCGCCTGCATGGCCGCCGGTTCCCCTTCCGCACCATGCATGCGTGAAACCAAGCCTTGGCTTCATCCGAGGATCGCACATGCGCAGTAGCGAGCCGGAGCTGCGACCCGGAAGAGGGAGCCGAACCACAGAAGCAAAAAGAAAAAGAAGACAGCAAGGCACATGAGGGAAAAACAAACAGGGAGCTTTTACATACAAAAACTGTTGTCATGGAGAATCTTCAGACCTGCCAACCGTTCCACCAAGCCTGGGCATACGAAGGCCGTCCCCACCACAGGACACAGGGGCCTGGAGCTACACACCCGCCCATGGCTGTGCCCTGGGCTATCTTGAAACTGCCCGGCATCAACTTCCACGATCAATTTTGGACATCCGTAAACGTAAGTGCATTGACTTGTAGGTTCAATGAGGAGGACAAAAAAGGAACACAGTCTCTAGTGGTGAGCTCAAATTTATGGGAGTGGGGTCCTATAGCATTGGAGAGGAGGCGGGGTTAACCCACACGTACTCTGCCATGGAGTCTGTCAGGAAAAGAATGTTTACTGACATAGATGTTTTTCAAAAAAAGCAATTAAAAAAAGAAGTGACTTATATAAGAGAATTTGCTGGAATGCTGTTTTGCTTGGTTAACACCTGGTTTAAACTTTTGTTAAAAGAGAACTATGGCCCAACCTTTTTTGGCCTTAGTTCCCTTTTTGTTCACAAGATGACATATATTATGTTCTCCTGTGACAAAAAAAACTCATGTGCATGTGGCGGGCTATTGCCCACTATATCCTGACAGCGCAGAGCCGCCCTGCAGCCTGGGACAAATCCCAACAATACTGTCGAGATCCACCCTGCCTCCTGATTGACAGCTGGCTCTGGCTCACTAGAGCCAGAGCCAGCTGTGCCCTCCCCAGATTTCCTCCTCCGTCTGTTCTTCCAGTCAGCGCTAGGGAATCGGAAGGGGGGGATCCCTGTGGGGGTGGCAAAACTACGCATGTGAAGTAAAACATCATGTACAATATCCACCAAATCTGCACAAACCACGAACAAATAAATCTAGTTGTATGTAAGATTTAATAACGAGGTGTAAAGTCAATGTAGTTTGACAACATATACCACTCAATATCTCCGAAACCAAAGAGGCACAAACGTTTATTTTTGCAGCACAAACCAGCACAAACGCGGCACAAACGAATGGCGCGTTTGTTTTTAAAATTCAGCAATATGGGGTGCAAAGTGGGCGGGGTTGCAGCAACTATAACGCACAAAAACTCCGCAACCAAAGCAGCACAAACGTTTATTTTTGCGGCACAAACCAGCACAAATGTGGCATAAACGAATGACGCGTTTGTTTTTAAAATTCAGTAATATGGGGTGCAAAGTGGGCAGGGTTGCAGCAACTATAACGCACAATATCGTCGCAACCAAAGCGGCACAAATGTTTATTTTTGCGGCACAAACCAGCACAAATGCGGCACAAACGAATGACGTGTTTGTTTTTAAAATTTAGTAATATGGGGTGCAAATTGGGCGGGGTTGCAACAACTATAACGCACAAGAACTCCGCAACCAAAGCGGCACAAACGTTTATTTTTGAGGCACAAACGAATGGTGCGTTTGTTTTTAAAATTCAGCAATATGGGATGCAAAGTGGGCAGGGCTTGCATTAAATTGAATGTTTAATATCTCAGAAACCGAACCAGCACAAACGCTCATTTTTGCGGCACAAATCAGCACAAACGCGGCACAAACAAATGGTATATTTTTATTCAGGTTTTACAAACATGGGGTGCCAACTTCACACAGCTACCACGATGTGCTCTCCTGCTTAGTGTGGTAATTTTTATTAGGAAAGCAAGGGGACTAGTAGGATTACCGGGGATTTCACACAAAGCAAGCACTACAAAGAGAACAGGATACTTTCTCATACATATATGTGGTACAGCATGTACATATCAGGAATATGAAGTGTTGGGGTAACAAATGCTTTAAAGCAGTATAAAAACCAAACAAATATGCAGCTTACCTATTTTTAAAAGTGGTGACTGTTCTGTCTCTAGGGCAGATAGCTAAAACCTTCTTGTCCCATAAACTTCAGATACCATATTTCTTTGATCTCAGTTTTATTAGAACAAGCCAGGTGAAACTACAAAATAACAGACATAGACCTCAATAAGTACAATATTGAATACAATACAGCATACATTGCAGAAACAATGATATACAATACAAGATGTGATAGTAAAACTTACTTTTTAAGTTCTCTAAGGAGTGATGGCGATAGATCGAGAAATACATGTGTTGCTTCCTGAGTATCTTCAGGAAGCAAAACAGCCACCTTCAAGAATGGTGGCTGTTTCACTTCCTGTGAAGATTCTACCCAGAATTCCCTGCTTACTAACAATTCCTTAATCACACATACAGTAAATCAAATAAAACAGAACAACTGCAGCAATACCAAAAAGGAACGCTAGATGAAGCCTGCACACCACTTATGATTGTCTTAACAACACAGGTACAAATAACCAGCATAAACATCTGGTGGACAGAACACTCCCCGCCTAACATCAAGTGATGTCACTAACAGAGTCCTCCGTAGAAAGCAACAGAATAAGTTCGGTCACTGGTCTTAAGAATACTTTAGCTTCATTCTGTTGAAAGATCTTGACCTCGACCTTACGGACACGATTATCCTTGCTTGGCAGTACTTTGGTGATCAGACCTAAAGGCCACATATTCTTTAGTGCCTGGCAATCTTTCATGAGCACAACATTACCAGGTTTAAGATTAGGCTTTTCAGTGTGTCACTTTCTCCTTACTTGTAGAGTAGGTATATATTGTTCCCTCCACCGGTTCCAGAAGGTATTGGCAAGGGTTTGTACTTGTCTCCATTGATGTTTGTAAAGGTCCTTCTCACAAAACTCTCCAGCTGGAGCACCGGCAAGACTAGTCTTTTGCGTGAGTAACATGGCAGGTGTGAGGACCACTGGATCTTCAGAGTCACTTGAAATTGATGTCAAAGGTCTGGCGTTAATGATAGCTGTAACCTCTGCCATAAATGTCACTAAACATTCGTGAGTAAGCCTTGCAGTTCCTACTTGTAGGAAGATAGAATCAAGAATTCTGTGGGCTATGCCTATCATGCTCTCCCAAACACCTCCCATGTGAGAAGAGTGAGGTGGGTTGAAGATCCACGTGCAGTTTTGCTTACTCATTACAAACCCTATGTGGCATTGTCCTTTAGTGTCTATGGTTTTCAGGTAAGCTACAGCAGCAATTGCTTTAACAGAAGCATCCGAAAACACACAAAGTCTTTGCATCTGAATGTCAGCAGATGACAGAGGAGCATATGGGCATGGAATTTTAAGGTTGGATAGAGCTGTTAGTGAGTCCTTCCACTCTAACCATAGGTTCTTCCTGTCGGTGGGGAGAGGGTGGTCCCAATCTAACGAATCACAGGTTAAGTCTCTAAGTAGTGCTTTACCCTGGATGGTGACAGGTGCTGCAAAGCCTAAAGGATCATACATGAAAAAATCAAAGAGAAAGCGCCTCTTAAGTATCAGTGTTTATTAAGGTATAAAAATCACATTCAGAACGAGGAACGTCGTGACGTCACCCGCGGCCACTGCGCATCTGCTAAGCTGTTCGGAAGATCGGTGGATCTTTGTTTTCTCTTGTACCAAGTACTACATATGTGAGTGTTTCTATCTTACTTAATAAATAAAGCTTTTACCAAACGGAGAGCACTATCCTTTTGCCATTTTATTTTATATTGGAGTATCCTGTACCTGGTCCTTGACTGATGTGCTGCATATTCATTGGTTTATGATAAAGGCGTTTGTGACCCTCTATAATCAAAGGGTCCATTACATCAGGTGAGAGGCCATTTGTTACCGTGGTGGTGGGCTCCTGGAATCACCGTTTTTGCAAGCATGCATTTTTCCACACTTTGAAGATTCTTGTGGACCGGATATATGGACTGATTATTCACACACTGTGGTGGAATGTATTGTGCTTTTAGTCCTTTCATATCATTTATTTATTAGCGCTGCACTTTCTGTTTTGTTATAAAAATCACATAAAAGCACTTACATATGAGCTGGTGAATGAAAACTTCCAAGAAGAACTAATCCTAGTATCGTCAAACATCCAGGTGTATATGTGGATGGATTAGAGCTGGGCGCATGGCCGCGGACCTCCGCTCGGAGACGCCGGCTGTAGTGCGGTAGGCAGAGGAGACACTTCCGCGTTCCAGCAGGGTCACGTGGGTGATGACGTCACTCAGGTAGTTCTAGTGGCCGGGATCCACTGCGCGTTTCCGAGCATGCGCGAAGCTCACAACGGGCATGCGCGCTCCTTTCTCAAGTGTCGCACTACAGCCGGCGTCTGCGAGCGGAGGTCCACGGCCATCCGCCCGGCTCTAATCCATCCACATATACACCTGGATGTTTGACGATACTAGGATTAGTTCTTCTTGGAAGTTTTCATTCACCAGCTCATATGTAAGTGCTTTTATGTGATTTTTATACCTTAATAAACACTGATACTTAAGAGGCGCTTTCTCTTTGATTTTTTCATGGCTGTTATGGAGAGCTGACTTCGCTCAACAGGAAGCTGCTCTGGGCATTGTGTTTTACAGAGATCCCTTTGGCTCCCACATCTACCCACATCATGAAAGAACTATAGACTATAGACTTTTCTTTTCTGGAGTATTTTTTACTATTTTTTATTATCTTTGGATATTGTTTTTTAACTCGATTAATTGTTCCCATTGATTGATTTTTCTCCATTGATTGATCATACACACATATGTGTGTCCACAATAATATATTTGTAAACTACCTTTTTATACTCATGAATTGAGAGCTGGTACATAATATATCTCATTTTAAAGGATCATACAGGCTGTTTATGGTAGACAGGACATGGGTAAAGGGTTTTTCTTCTGTGTTTACTTGGAAAGTAAACGTGTCAGATCTTAAGTCCCAAAACAAACCAAGGCTGCATTGCATGGGAAGTGAGTCTGTGCCTAGATCTAAGTCCTTTAACTCGTTAGAATGATCTTGGAAAGGAAAGGCTTCTAATGCCGCGTACACACGACCGTTTTTTTTCCGGAAGAAAAGGTTCGATGGAATCATTCCACCGGATATTCCGACCGTGTGTGGGCTTCATCGGACTTTTCCTTTTCGAAAATTCTGACGGACCTAGAAATAGAACATGTTTTAAATCTTTCCGACGGAATCAATTCCTATCAGGAAAACCGTTCGTCTGTATGGTATACTGGCTATTGAACTTCCTTTTTCTAGTCCCGTCGTACGTCATCGCGTTCTAAACGATCAGACTTTGGTGTAATCATGTGTAGGCAAGTCAGTTTCAGCGGAACTCCGTCGGAAAAACCATCAGAGTTTATTCTGACGGAAGAACCGGTCGTGTGTACACGGCATTGAACTTCTCTACTGTTGGAAGCAATCTTGTGGAATCTTAAGTTGGAACAAGCAAGGATTGCCTGAGTACTTTTGAGCAGACTGATTGTGGCTTAATTTGTGGGTAGTGATTTCAAGCAATCGTCTACATAGAAATCCTTGTCCATAAACTGTCTGACATCTGACCCATACTCTAATGCCGTGTACACACGAGCGGACTTTTCGACAGCAAAGGTCCAACAGAACAAATCCATCGGACAATTCGATCGTGTGTGGGCTTCATTGGACCTCTGCTGTCGAAAAATCAGACGGACTTTAGAAATAGAACATGTTTCAAATCTTTCCGCTGGTCCGCCAGACCCAGTTCCTATAGAGAAATCCTCTCGTCTGTATGCTGGTCTGACGGACAAAAAACGATGCATGCTCTGAAGCAAGTATGAGACGGAAGCGCTCGGTCTGGTAAAACTAGTGTTCGTATTGGAGCAAGCACATTCCTCACGATGCAAATTCTGTGATCGTTTAATGCAGCGCATTATTGTCTTCTTTATAATGCTAGAAGAACGAAATTTTTTCCTGCTCATTTTCAGACAGAGTTCTCACAAACAGATTTCTGGATTATTTCTCTTGATCTCATGAGTGATATTGTATTTTTTAAAAGCCCGAACTCCATAATAATGTTTACAAATTTTATTTTTTGAGTCATCTTTTATTATTTTTTGATTTCATCAAGATCTTTTTTTTATGATTATTTAAAAATTATTTTCTAGTGATCTCCATAATTTTTTGTGTGTGTCAAGTTACCACAATAACATTATTAAAGTTTTATTTTTTGTGTGTCAAGTTACCACAATAACATTAATAATGTATTTTATTTTTTTGTGTGTGTCAAGTTACCACAATAACATTATTAATGTTTTTTTTGTGTGTCAAGTTACCACAATAACATTAAAAATGTTTTATTTTTTTTTGTGTGTTTCAAGTTAACACAATAACATTATATATTTTTTTTTTAATTTGACATTGTCTTTTAGAAATGTATTTGAATAAAAACACATAGGCAAGTATTTTCAGAAAATAAAATATCAATTTATTCTGGTTAACAAAATAAAGATGAAGGCAACGCTGGAGAAACTTTCGGAATTTGTGAAGCCTTTTGGCCCCAGGGCACACATCAAGTCTGTGAAAAGGAAAATTGTGTTCTTGAGGAGTCCATATAATAGGGAGCACAATCTGGTCCAGGAATCCCAGAAATCAAGACCAGCAGCAGATGACAGATATGTCCCCAGGCTGTGGTACTACACCAGCCTGCGTCTTCTGTCAGACCAGACTGAACCCAGGTCATCACTTTCTTCTCTTCGTTGCAGCCTTCCCTCCACGCTGCCCTGCAGCCTTCCCTGCAGCCTTCCTTGGAGGCTGTGGCTCTGGTGGTGGACTTGTGGAAGGAGGAGGGAGGAGGGGCTTGCTCATATATTTGACTGTTGGCAGTTAATTCGCCCCTCAGCCCCTTGTGAAGGGCATCAAAAATAATTCTTTCACAGAGGAGGCGTTGGCCCTTCTCCAATTCGAGCAACCTGCTGGCTATATAGCAGCCATAGGCTTCTTCAGCTTCGGGGGGGCTCCTGAGGACATTTGTAGCTACTCTAATGAGGCGCAGTAATGCCTCCTCTGTCACCGTCCCCTTCCTGGGCCTTTTTGTATGAAGGCGGAGGGGAGGCACCTGCGATTGGGTGAGGCTCTTACTGGACCCGGCCACCTCCTGGCTGACACTGGGCCCACCCACCTCCTGGCTTTCACTGAGCCTGCCCAC
Organism: Aquarana catesbeiana; assembly: GCF_042186555.1. Lineage (NCBI taxonomy): Eukaryota > Metazoa > Chordata > Amphibia > Anura > Ranidae > Aquarana > Aquarana catesbeiana. Next base: position 536,688,515 of record NC_133325.1, on the reverse strand, counting down.
CTCCTGCCTGTCACTGGGCCCGGCCTCCTCCTGCCTGCCATTTTCTAGGCCCTCGTCTTTGGCTGACCTCATCCTGTTTATAAAAAAGGGACATAGTTTTAGTTTTTGCTTCATCAATTACACACAATTTTCAGCTCATGACTTGCAAATTCAATGTTAATTCATATAAAAGAGTATCATTCTGACCCCAGCATTTTTTCAAGCTGGTGACAAACATTTTTGGCCACTACTGTCAATTAATATGTATACATAATTTTTTGGATAAAATCCTTAATAGGTAATCAATTATAACATCTAGTTAACATCATTTACCATTAGGACACTAAATATGTCTAAAAATAATATACCTGGCTCCATCTGGGCGCATCCGCTTCCTCCAGGATGGAAGGCCCAGGTTGTTCCTCGTCAGCCTCTGCTAGGGTGGAGGGAAGGCTGCAGGGAAGGGTGGAGGGAAGGGTCGAAAGAGATTCCCTGGTTTCAGTCTGGTCATCAAGAAAACGCAGTTTTTCGAAGTACCACAGCCTGGGTACATACACATCATCTGCTGATGCTCCTGATCTCATGGAAGCCTGGATCTTGTTATGCTCCCTCCTATACATATTCCCCAAGATCCCAATTTTACATTACAAAATCTTCATGGTTGCTTCTGGGATCAAAGTCTGCACAAATACCAGAAGTCTCTCCAGCGTTTCCTTCCTTACTAGTTTATTGTAATATGCACTGTGTTTGACCTCCCACAGATTCCTCATCTCCCTGTACTTGTCAATAAATTGGGACATGAATTCAGGGTCCTTAAACTTATTATTCATTTTTTCTGTAAGACAATACACAAGACAAAAACACTAATGTTAGCCTAAACTCTCATAATCTTATCCCAGCATAGGCCTCAAGCATAGGCCTCAATCTTTAAGCAGTATAGGCCACTGATGTTCCAAATTTAATAAAATGTACCTTTGTTTCGGACGCTCGCAACTTCAGTTCCTCTTTCCTCCACGCACAGAATGTACGTACGACACATGCGTGTTAGCTTTATATACACTGAGCATGCGTGAAACTCCCGCCCGCCCCTGACGTTCTTTTTCACGAATATTCCCCGCCCCTTCTCTTCGCACAGAACGTATGTACGGCACATTCGTGTTAGTTTTATATACACTGCGCATGCGTGAAACGCCGCCTGCATCACCCGCCCCATACGTTCTTTTTCACGAATATTCCCCGCCCCTTCTCTCTACGGTGCGCAGTTAGGAGCAACATGGCGGAGACACAGCAGGTGTCTGCTAATGATTTCAGTAGCAAGGAAAGCCCGGAGCCCGAAACATCCCGATCAGGGAAGAAGAGATTTAAGGCCTCCAATATAGCCTTTGAGGAAATGTGGAGATGGTGTACATCTTGCGGAGGAATGATTATGATGGAAAGCATGGACCGTACACCCAGCCGAATTTGCGCAAGGCCAAAATCATGTCCAAAGTTGTGAAGACTCTGCAGCATAATTTTGGGATACGCCGCTCCAAAGATCAATTAATCAAATGCTGGTCCGACCTTAAACTGAGGGAGCGGGATCAGTACAGAATAAAAAAAGTGCTTCAAAAAAGTAAGTACTTGTCGTGTGTTCCTATTCTGATTATTAACTTGCATGCTGCTCCATGTGCTTTTCTTTACTGTTGTACAGTTTTAAATGGCTACTTTCACGTTCTTGGACACAGTATTCGTTCGTAGGAAACATCATTAGTAGGAAACATCGTTCGAAGGAAACATCGTTTGACAATATATACAATGTATTTAGTTGATACAGGGTTTCAACTACATTTTTGGTCTTGCTAATTTGTCTTATTAAAAGAAGTTTAAAACATTGTTGTCTAGATGTCTTTGAAACTTGAATGAATTGCAAACTTACTTCAGTGGAATGTAAGGAGAGGACACTCAGCAGCTGTTTACACATCTGGACTCAGGAGCACTAGTGTGGGACACCAGAGCACATTTTTTTAGGGTAACCCACACAGGTGCTCCAGTGGATACTTGGGGTGTCTCCATCTGTGAAACTTGACCAAAAAAGGTAAGTATTCCAGCTTGGTAAAAAAGGGAATTTTAATCATGTCTTTAACTTGGATCTCTTCTCAAAAAGACAATTGTACACACTTCAAAGCAATGTTTCATATTCCTATTTCTGGACTCAAATATCTGTGTGCTAAGTATACCTTTGGTTTCATTCTCATAGGGGAGAAAAGACTCAGACAACAGGATCCCAGGGACCCCCGACCTCGACAGCCTGAATGGCAAGGAAGCCCCAGTAACCCCCGAGGTTGTGGACGAAGGAGAGGTGGAGGAAGTGGGCGACATGGGCACCCCACCAGGTGAGTGTCTGACACCCCAGCTTCAGGTAATCTATGTATGCCTGCATATTTCTAAATACATGTTTTTTCATCAATTTTAGGTGATGTGCTGGTTGTGGAAGGGGAAGCGGCGGAAACATTTTCCACCGACAGCGCCCCCCCAAGGATGTGGAGGTAGGAGAGGTGGAGGAAGTGGGTGAGATGTGCACCCCACCAGGTGAATGTCTGACACCCCAGCTTCAGGTAATCTATGTATGCCTGCATATTTCTAAATACATGTTTTTTCATCAATTTTAGGTGATGTGATGGTTGTGGAAGGGGAAGCGGCGGAACCATTTTCAACCGACAGCGCCCAAAGACTGATTGGCCAGATCATGGCCTGGAATGGGGAGATTGATGCCATGCTCAATCGGCTGGACATCATCCAGCAGGAAATGAAGAACATGATCGATGTTTTGGGGAGAATTTAATCCCTTTTTCCCTAAAACTAAATCAATCATGTTCTTCATTTCCTTCTTAGTTGCCCACATTCTGAGATTTAAATTTTTTTAAATTTTAAAAGCCAAATTTTGAAGATGCCCACGGTGTGTCAACATGTGCTATCTGCCATCAGGGGATCTCAATGTTCGCGTTTTGTGGGTGCAACCCCTTCCTCATAACGCTAGTAGGTGAGAGGAAGGGATTGCACCCACAAAACACGTCCATTGATCTCCCATGATGGGAGATAGCACATGTTGACATTAACCATTTGGAATACCAATTTGTGTGCATCTTCAAAATTTGGCTTTTACAGGGGTGACATCACCCCATCTGATTTAGGGCAATATCAAGACATGTCTGATATTGCCTTCATTTTCTAGATGTTGAACTTTGTAAGTTTCAGAATCGTGTGTATGTTATGATTTAAAACATGCCTGTTTGTAAAAAAAAAGTTTAAAAAAAAGTTTAAAAAAAAAAGTTTTTTTTAAAAAAATTATATTGTTAAAAAATATATATATATATTTAAAACAAACAAATTATAAATGCACATGTGAATGCGCACAGATTAAAAAGTTTGCTAATCAACAATGTGTGGCTTTTTCTTTCAATGCTCAATACCAGTTTTGTAAGTAATTTTGTTTTTACAGTGACAATGGGGCTTATTTACTAAAGGAAAATCCACTTGGCACTACAAGTGCACTAGGAGAACCTAGGAGAGACAGCCAAAAAGAAAAGTAAACAATAAATACATTTTGAGATTTTATCTGATCATTATTTTTTTATTAATAAAAATCAGACATTGTCTGGCATTGCAATGGCCCCCTACCCGTAGAATAATTAACATATTTCTCCCTAACTTTGCAGGTGCTTTGGGGGGCCAAGCCAGTACGGCCAGTATCCAGGCCCGTCAGAGGATTGTCTGTAAGTCCGGCCTCAGGCCCAACTGATGCAATATAATTTCTTGCATTTTTCCTTAAAAAATTGTGCAGGATGCAGCATGCTAGGACAATATGATTAAGTTTGTATTCCGCCAGATGGATTGCTGTCAGAAACAGGCGGAACCGGCTGGCCTTTATCCCGAAGGCATTCTCCACAGCTCTTCTTGCTCTTGCCAGCCATTGGTTAAAAACCCTCCTCTCCGGGGTGAGGGTCCTTTGGGGGAATGGCCTTATCAGGTGCTCGCCCATACCGAAGGCTTCATCTGCAATGAAGACAAAGGGGAGTCCTGCCACCACTCTGGAGATGCTGGTAGAACTCCGTCTGGGCGAAGACTCCTCCATCCTACATCCGGCCATTCTTCCCCACGTCCACATACAGAAATTCATTTTGTGCCGACACCACCGCCATTAACACTATGAAACCCCTTATAATTAAAATAGTATGACCCCGAATAGGGTGGTGGCACGATGTGGACGTGCTTCCCATCTATAGCCCCTCCACAGTTGGGAAAGTCCCAACAGGTGGCAAAATAGGATCCCACAGTCTGCAATTCCTGTGGCGTTGAAGGAAACAGGGGAGTGAAACAGGGAAAAAAAGATATAAGTACTTTTGCACATAACATTGCAAGCAGATTACACAAAAAACATTCTTGCCCAACATCAGTATAACATTTATTTTAATTATTATTTAAAGAATAAAATATAAGGCCCACTTATTCCTCACCCCCTCTGATGGCCCATTGATAAAATTTAAGTGGAGGGGCTTATAAATTAATTTAAGGACACACATACCATTTGGACACATTTTAAGGGGGGGGGGGGGGTTATAAATTAATTTAGGCACACACATACAATTTGGACACATTTTAAGGGGGGGAATAAAAATTTATTTAGGGACACACATACCATTTGGACACATTTTAAGGGGGGGCTTATAAATTAATTTAAGGACACACATACCATTTGGAAACATTTTGGGGGGGGGGCTTATAAATTAATTTAAGGACACACATACCATTTGGACACATTTTAAGGGGGGCTTATAAATTAATTTAGGGACACACATACCATTTGGAAACATTTTAAGAGGGTTTTTAGGGTAAAGCACTACAATGGAGCTGACAAAATACATTGTTAAGTGACTAGACTAGGTGGATATGGGCCCAGCATAGCATGCTGGGGAGGTTATTGAAGGCAAATATGCATGAAGGACAAAAAAGAGCATTAAAAGATTACAGCATGCATGAGGACAAAAGGGACATTCACAGCATATTGCAATCATGGTAATTAGGGATTGAGGAAAGAAATACAATGCAAACATTAAATACAATAAAATGTGATGTTAAAGGATAAATCTTACCTTAATATAGTCCTTCTGCAGGACCTGAATTACAGCAGAACAGGTCTCTGGGATAATGATCCCCAGAGCCTGGGGGGAGATGCCTGTTCAGAACTTGAGGTCCTGCAGGCTTCTCCCAGTCACCAAGTACCGCAACGTGGCAACTAGCCTCTGCTCTGGAGTGATGGCTTGCCTCATGCAGGTATCCTGCCTGCTGATATAAGGAGTCAGCAAAGCCAACAAACGGTGAAAAACGGGGTCCGTCATTCTGAGAAAATTCCTGAAATCGTCAGGATTATTCTCACGGATCTCATGCAGGTATCCTACCTGCTGATATAAGGAGTCAGCAAAGCCAACAAACGGTGAAAAACGGGGTCCGTCATTCTGAGAAAATTCCTGAAATCGTCAGGATTATTCTCACGGATCTCACGAAGCAAAGGCATGTGAGAGTATTGGTCACACTGAAGCAACCAATTCTTGGTCCATGAACTCTTCCCCACCCTGTTCATGGACCCAAGCAAAGCACGAACTCTATGACGAGTATGTACATGCAACATGGCTTCAAAATGGTCAGCTGGTCAGAACGAACTTAAACAGAACGCACTAAAGAACAGCAAGGCCTGTGAAGAGCGAGCTAAAAATCAGCAACGAGCAGACAAGAACGCACTGAATAAACCAATGCGAACTGACTACAAGCACTGAAAAGCAGATACAAACCCCACAAGCACAAACTGAACAACAGTTAAACAATCTGAAAAAACACTAGTCTGAAAAGCGCGAATCGTCTCTCACCAAACTTCTATTAACACGAGATAAACAGGAAGTTAGCAGAAGAGGCCCAAAGGGTGGCGCACTTGCAATTGAACTTCCATTTTATAGTCTCGTCGGACCTGGTGTACATCACCGCGTTCTAGACAGTCGGACTTTGGTGTGATCGTGTGTAGGCAAGTCCGTTTCAGCGTAACTCTGTCGAAAAGTCCTTCAGAACTTGAGTCCGACGAAAAGTCAGCTCGTGTGTACACGGCATAACTCTCCCACTCTAGCAGAGTGTTTGAGGCCATATATAGCAACTGCAGGGGAAGGACTGTTGCCAAATATGTGCACCCTCATGCGGTATTCTGTGATGTCTCCAGAGGGGTTGTTGTCTCTGAACCAGAGAAACCTCAGAAAGTTTTGGTGTTCTTCTTTAACAAGAAAGCAATAGAACGTTTGCTGAATGTCTGCCATGAAGTACTCCTAATAGTCTGTACAGAGGCGGCTCTCTAATTAGGCGGCCGCCTAAGGCCCTGCACTCACAGGGGCCTCGCGGACGCCTTATTTGCTTGTGCTCAATCACTGATGTCGACACCAGCGGCTCTGCCTACCCCCGCTGGGGCTCTGTGGCTCAGATGCTGACTGAAAAATCGGGTACTGCCCGAGGAATAGCGGCCCCAGCACGGAGCGGTTGCATTACGGTCCAGTGGCAGCAGGTGCGGGTAGCAGGACAGTTGAGGCCTCTAGGTGGCGTAAGCGGCCGCATGACAGCACCCAGCTCCAGGTGCCATCTCTACAAGGCGTGTGTGCGGGCGGCGGCATGTCCACGTGGGAGCTGCAGCTGGGCTGCTCCTTCAGCCTGTGCTCACCCGACCTCTCCGCACCTGCCTCCAGCTGAGCTGCCCCATGACTGAAGATAAAGGAGCTCAGCCTCCAATCTCCTGATGCTGCCTGGCCGACCAGAGAGAAGGTGAGTGCAGCCTTCCTGTGTGCCTGTATGGGAGGAGCGGTGGGCGGCGGCATATAGTGGAATTGATCTTTCTATATTCCTCCTGCAGCCGCTAAATCGTCTTCAGGAAGGAGAGGAGGAGAAGTGAGCATTCAGCGGCTGCAGGAGGAATATAAAAAGTTAAATTCCACTATATGAAGCCGCCCACCACTCCTCCTATCTAACTTCTTTTGCGCCCCCTGTGCTCTCCGACCCTCCTTGTGCTCCCTGGCTTCCCCCCATGCTCTCTGAGCCCTCATTGTGCTCCCTGGCTCCTCCCCCAGTGCTCTCCACCCCCCTGCTCTCCAGCTCCCCCTGCTTTCCACTCGCATTCTTTCTGACTCCCCTCCTCTCAAGCTCCCCCGTGCTCTCCAGCCCCCACCTCTCCTATGCTCTCCACCTTCCCCAGTGCTTTCTGCTCCCTCATCCCAGTGCTCTCCAGCTCCTCCCTGTTCTTTGCCCCCCCCCTCTCCTGCTCCTGCCCAGTGCTCTCACAGACTGGGACATGGAACACAGGAGGGTCTGCAGACAGGGACAGGGCTAGGGATCTCTCTCACACCCCCTTTTCCCCACCCCACTCTTTCTCACCTTCTCCTATCTCTCTTTTCCCCTCCCACTTTATGTCACCCTCCTTTCTCTCACCCCTCGTCTCTCTCCCTCGCACCACCCCTCTCTTTCTCACCTCCCTCCTCTGTGTCACCCCCAGTCTCTCTCACCCCCACTCACCCCTTCCCACCTCTCTCTCTCTCTCTCTCCCTCACTCTCTTTCCCCCCTCTCTCCCTCTCTCTTCCCCTCTCTCTCCCCCTTCTCCCTCTCTCTCTTCCCCTTCTCTCTCTCTCCCCCTATCTCTCTCCCCCTCTCTTCCCTTCTCTCCCACCCCTTGTCTCTTTCTCTTTCGCACCACCCCTCTCTTCCACAACCCTTCTCTCTCTCCCTCACCCCCTCTCTTTCTCACTTCCCTCCTCTGTGTCACCCCCAGTCTCTCTCACCCCCACTCACCCCCTCCCACCACTCACTCCCTCTCTCCCTCCCTCTCCCCCCTCTCTCTCTCCCCCTTCTCCCTCTCCCCTTCTCTCTCTCCCTCCCTCTCTCTCTCCCTCTCTCTCCCCTTCTCTCCCCCCTCTCTTTCCTTCTCTCCCACCCCTTGTCTCTTTCTCTCTCGCACCACCCCTCTCTTCCACAACCCTTCTCTCTCTCCCTCACCCCTCTCTTTCTCATCTCCCTTCTCTGTGTCACCCCCAGTCTCTCTCACCCCCACTCACCCCCTCCCACTACTCACTCCCTCTCCCCCTCTCTCTATCCCCCCTCTCCCCCTTCTATCTCCCCCCCTTCTCTCTCTCCCTCTCTCTCTCCCCCTCTATCCCACCTTCTCTCCCACCCCTCGTCTCTTTCTCTCTCAGGCCACCCATCTCTTCCACAACCCTTCTCTCCCTCACCTCCTCTCTTTCTTACCTCCCTCCTCTGTGTCACCCCCAGTCTCTCCCACCCCCACTCACTCCCTCTATCCCTCTCTCTCTCCCCACCCCTCTCTCTCTCCCCCCTCTCTCTCTTCTCTCTCTCTCCCTCTCCCTTCCCCCCTCTCTCTCCCCCTCTCTTCCCTTCTTTCCCACCCCTCCCCCTCTCTATCCCCATCTCTCTCCTTCTCTCCTCCCTCTCTCTCTCTCTGCACTGTGTTGGGATTCCCCCACTCTACTTCCTCCCAAGGCATGGGAAATTCTTAGAGGGGTAGGTTGCCACCTTGCTGTGTCCCAGATGTTTTATTGGCTGCATATGTATGCAGTCATTTTTATTGCTTGAATTTTTTTTCCATTATGGGCGTGAGTGGGGCCTCATGTGTAAAATTCGCCTAAGGCCTCACAAAGCCTAGAGCCACCTCTGAGTCTGTTGTTAAGGTCAGGGCCAGAGAGAAGGACATCATTTAGAGAGACACCCTCATTCTTGGCGCTGGAATCGAACACCACTCTAATCTGCCCTGGCTTCTTAGGGTGATAGACTCCAAATATGGGTAAGTACCAGCATTCCTCTGAGTCTTTGAGGTTTGGGGCTATCTCAGCATGACCATTTTGGAATATTTTCTCCATGAAGGAAAGGAAATGTTCTTTCATCTCTGGTTTCCTTTGAAGATTGTGTCTTAGGGAAGTGAGACGTTTATATGCTAGTTCTCTGTTGTTAGGCAAATGTCGTCTTTGTGGTCTAAAGGGAAGAGGTGCAACCCAGCTATTAGTCCCGTCTTTCTCTATACTCCTTTCTATAACTTCTAGGAAGAGTCTATCCTCAATGGACATTGCTACCTGGTTATCTTCCTTTGTTCTCTTGAACACTGTGCTTCTTAAGTCACTTTGGTCGTCGTCATAGGTATTGCTGTCACAGAGGGGACTTAGGAAGGGAAGAGGTACAGGGTTGTTGTGTGGTAGCTCCTTTATGAGGATGTGATTTTGACAGGGTTGGAAAAGAGAAGGACGACCATTCTCGAGGGTACTAGTGAGCAGGTTATTAACAGATGCCGGTTTGTGTGCACCTCCCAGGCAAACATCACCTATAATGACCCACCCGAGATCCAGTTTTTGGGCATATGGGGCGTTTTGAGGACCGTTGATCAGTTTTCTTACTTTGTGAACTTGCAAGATATCTCTCTCTAGGAGTAAGGTTATCTGAGCCTGATCATCTAGTTCTGGTATGAGATGGGCTATGTGGTTGAAGTGAGTCTGGTGAGCTGCTGTGTCTGGCGTGGGAATCTCTGCTCTGTTGTCTGGCATCTGGTTGCACTCTATTATAGTCGGTAAGGGTAGGCATGTCTTACCATCCATAGATTCAATTTGTAGGCTGTCAGCTCTTCTCCCCGCTGTTTCCACTGTACCTGCACAAGTCCTAAGGGAGTAAGGGCTGCTGGGGCCTTTAAAGTTTAGAATGTCAAAAAACACAGATCTAGCTAGTGACTTGTTACTCTGATCATCCAAGATGACGTAGAGCTTGACTGCTTTGTCTCTGCATCCTTTTGGGTAAACTCTTACGAGACAGATTTTAGAGCAGGATCTGCCACCTGTATTTCCTTTGCAGACTTCAGTGCACTGTGAAGTGATTGCTATGGGGTCTCTACTAGAGTCTTTGGTCTCCCTGCCTTGCTCCTTGTCACCATGGACAGGTGGAAAGGTTCTTGGAGTAGGTCTTGGGTGTAGAGCTGTGTTGTGCTCTGTGCTATCACATTCTGTACATTTGACACTGACCTTACAGTCCTTGGCGAAATGTGTGGAAGAAGAGCAACACTCGTAACAGATGTTGTTCTCTTTGAGGAAAGCTTTGTGATCCTGGATGGTCTTTGTCTTCAAGGCTCTGCATTCCAGAAGAGGATGTGGCATCTTATGTAGAGGGCAGAACTTAGTAGGGTTGCTGTCTTGATCCTCTGGCCGAGACTCTGCAAATCTGTGGGAAGAAATGTTACTTTTGTGCAATGCTACTGGAGCTCTGAGTTGTTTAGGGCCAGAAGAAGTGGTATAAGACACTGGAAAAATGAAGCTGGGGTCATCTTTTATCCCTGCTTGTCTGTCTACAAAGTCCACAAACTCACTAAAGGGTGGGAAAGGCACATTGTGTTTTCGTTTGTAGTTACAGTCATAAGTAATCCATCTTTCGTGTAACTCATAAGGAAGTTTTTGTGCTAAGGAGTTAATACCTCTAGCAGAGTCAAGATAAAAAAGGCCAGGTAAGTCCCCTTCTGCTTTAGCCACTTGTAACTCCATACACAGGTCACTGACTTTTCTGAGTTTTTGGTAACCCCTGCTAGGTATTTTTGGGAAGTCTTCTATCCTTTTAAAAAGTGTACTTTCTATAGCCTCTAGTGAGCCATAACATCTATCCAGGCTGTTCCAGGTGTTTGTAAGGCCTATCTCAGGGTGGTTTACATTAATGTCTCTGATCCTTTTGACATGTTCAGCAGAATCATTGCCAAGCCACTTTACGAGGAGTTCTATCTGTTCTCTGCAGGATAGATCTATGTAGCGTGGCTGCTTGCTTCGCCTGCCGCAGGCCTGTTTCTTTAAGGCTTCTGATTGTATGGATACGGCGTAGCCCCGGGCTGTACAGATTTCCGAAGTCAGCTTATCTTCCCTCCAGAGGTCAGCTTAAAAATTTCACTGTTCTGTCTCTAGAGCAGATAGCTAAACCTTCTTGTTCCAAAAACTTCAGATACCATATTTCTTTGATCTCAGTTTTATTTATTGTAGTGAAACTACAAAATAACAGAAATAGACCTCAATAAGTAAATATTGCATACAATACAGCATACATTGCAGAAACAACGATATACAATACAAGATGTGATAGTAAAACATACTTTTTAAGTTCTCTAAGGGGTGATGGCGATAGTTTGAGAAATACATGTGTTGCTTCCTGAGTATCTTTTCAATGAATGGTGGCTGTTTCACTTCCTGTGAAGATTCTACCCAGAATTCCCTGCTTATTAACAACTTCCTTAATCACACATACAGTAAATCAAATAAAACAGAACAACTGCAGCAATAAAAAAAAGGAACGCTAGATGGAGCCTGCACACCACTTATGATTGTCTTATGTAAATTACACACTTTGCATGTAAATTTAACAACACAGGTACAAATATCCAGCATAAATATCTGGTGGACAGAACAGTGACCACATTCGTTTTCTTCATTTGCTATGTTATCACCTGGCCAGCAGCACACTTCCTGTCTTAGGGTGGAGCACTCCATTGAGAAGCAATGAAAACATCTTAGGGTTGGCTTAAAGGCTCATTCAGGTGGGCAACCAGACCTGTCCTATGATCTGAGCTGCTGTCTGCTGTGTGTGACTCCACCTTGGAGCTGCATACCAAAAGAAGTACAGCAGCTGCACAGATACAATCACATCTGAAAATTTCAAATGTGGACAGGAGCGGGTGCACAAAGCTGAATGCAGACACTCTGATCACATAGACCTGTGTAGTGTTGGGACAAGGTTATCCAGTGCCCATAGCAAAGATGACAAACTGCACTCCCCCATTATGTGCATTCTTAGGGGATCCTACTCCCAGTAAGTTATCTGCTTGTCAAAATCATTGTGCAGCTCCAGATCTGTCAATCATGTTTTGCATGGACCTAGAAGTGCATAGTGTGCTGTGTTCCCTGCTTCTGCTGGTCTCCTTGTGCCAGAGCCAAAAAGTAGAGCACACATGCCAGTCATAGTGGAGTATGTAGTTGCAAAGGTTAGGGAGAAGCAAAGGGTTGTTTATGACTGAAGTTCCACTTTAAGCCTCTCCTGCTGCCGAGAACTTCCACCCTTAAGCCACTGCCGCCCGGACCGTGCAAAAGTGGTGGGAAATAGCAACTTTTGCACTTTTAACACTGAGCACATGCTTGTGTTGATGTCTCTTTAAATGCCTGTGTTCGAATTCTTGGTTGCTGTGGGACGCTACTTGTGCAAGCCACCGCACCAGCTTGGACTGCACTTCTGGGACACGCCACCCTAAAGTACTGCAGTGCTGGTGTGTAAAATGGCAGGATGTACTAGGCCGCTGGTGCCTGCCAGTTCACCAAAAGGTCATATGTGTCATATGCACTCTAAGTTTATAGGTACCTAGTATGACTCACGGGAAAAAAAGCATCTGGCTATCAGGGAACTAAACACATAGGACTTTACAGGGGGGGGTCATGGGTGACCCCACTTACACACTTTTCGTTTTTCATTGTGCACTTTTTACTAACTTTTTTGAGCGCATTGGTGCTCCTGTGACCCATTGATTCGCACAACTTCCCCTCACATGTGGGCATTGGTGGTTTCTCCTTCTTCTCTTTTTGTGTCTTCACTTTTATGTTTCCCTGGTTTTCTGGACATAGCTCTCAGATACCTACACACTTTTCTTCAAAGGGTTTATACACTCACTTATATATCCTTTATACATATACAGTATCTCACAAAAGTGAGTACACCCCTTATATTTTTGTAAATATTTTATTATATCTTTTCATGTGACAACACTGAAGAAATTACACTTTGCTACAATGTAAAGTCGTGAGTGTACAGCTTGTATAACAGTGTAAATTTGCTGTTCCCTTAAAATAACTCAACACACAGCCATTAATGTCTAAACCGCTGGCAACAAAACTGAGTACACCCCTAAATGAAAATGTCCAATTTGGGCCCAATTATTATTATTATATGTGATAACACTGAGATTATCAATAAATACTGGCACGTTCTGACAATTGATCCTATAGCTGGATTATGCGTTACAAGACATCCAGCCTTCACATTCTAGAGAGCAAGATCTCTGAGAGATAAACTTGTTTCCAGTGAATTTAGACCAGGTGGAAGGGATCCTTGCAAAGGACGTGGTACCTTCACATGTGGGGGATGTGGAAATTGTCAATATATGAACATTGCGAAGCATCCAGATCTCCCAAACATATTTCATTTTGTTCCTAGACAGTTTGCAAATTGTTGCACCCATGTTGTATTTTAACTCCAGTGTAACTGTTCCTGTTTCTACGTGGGTAAGACCAAAGTGGAATTCTGGCAGAGAGCATACCGACATATTCGTAGTATGCGATCTTGCAATCGTGATCTGCCATTGGGGCACCATGTTACACTTTTCCACGGTGGCCTTTTTCCGCGAATAAAATTCCTAATATTGGATCGAGTCAATCCAGGCATTAGAGGCGGAGACTGGAACAAGACACTCCTGCAGCAAGAGCAGCGCTGGATTTTTAGACTTAATGCTACCACCTTCCCTGGTCTAAATGAGTCAGTTTCCTACAACCCTTTTCTGGATGGATTTGTCTTGGGCGGTTCAGAGAATGAACTTTAGCTTCAAATATCATTCACCAAATATTTGATTTCTGATATCCCCCTTTTGAATTTGCACCTTTGCTGCCCCATTAACATATATATTATGGTTATTTGATTCTTTTTTTTTTAATTCTATATTTAATTTTATAAATAACACAACAACAACATACATCGGGTATACAAGAAGAAATATTTCTTATTACTTATAATCCACCATTACCCTTGAATCCCACCCTCCCCCTCCCCCATCTTGCAAAGTTCAATAAAAGTAGGGATTTAAAATCTATTGTTTACATATCCCTGCTCTGTTTATGTTTATGGAGTAATCTCCTCGACATATCTCCACGTTGTTTTAAACGCTACCCACTTAGCCCATTTGTCCTTACAGTCAATACCTTCTTCCAATTCCACTCCCCCATCCTCTAACCTCTCTAAGTTACATATTTAATTAACCCGGAAAATCCAGTCCCGTATTTCAGGGCTCTCCACCTCCTGCCATTTTTTCGGTATTAAGCTTTTAGCCACATTCAGTAAGATGGGAACTATTGAGGATTTATATTCTCTAGCAAGGCCAGATGTCCCATGGAACAAACATGTCCACGGGTCTTCCGGGATATCTATGTTTGTAATTTCCTTTATTAACTGTAAGACCTCCTTCCAAAATTCTTTAATGATGGGACACTCCCACCATAAATGAGCCATTGTTCCTAAAACCTTACACCCTCGCCAGCACTCGGCAGATTTATCCATTTGAAATTTACTGATTTTATCAGGTGTCGCATACCACCTTGCCAGACACTTAAAGTTAGTCTCAATCATTTTACTGTCTACCGCGGAACTATGTGTCGACCTCAAAATTGTCTCCAAAGTGTGTTTATTACATTGTAACCCCAACTCATTTTCCCATTTCTTAATGTAAGGCAGTACATCCAACTCATCCCTAGTCATTAAAATTTTGTATATTCACGATATATTGTTTTTTGATTTTTCACTCATACAGAGCTGCTCCAACGGCCTGTAATCTTCTCCGTGTCTGAAAGGCTGTGGCAGTTTGTCAACAAAATGAGTCAGTTGGGTGTACCGCCATGCATCAATTTTCATTAAATCCGTGTTTAATCCTAATTCTTGAAAAGTGTTAATTTTACCGTTCTTAATAATGTCTTTCAATTGTGCAGTCCCTTTTTTTATCCAATTCCCTCCCATTAAACTCATCCCGGCTCAAAAAACTCATTATTTTTTAAATAAATCAAAGGTGAATTATAATCTCATTTATTTTGTGCGTGAATCTGGTCCCAAATTTTAAGTGTAAATCATGTTATCTCGTGCCTGTTTAATCCCAATTTCCTATATTGTGAGGGGTTCCATATTATGTGACTTAACTGTGTATTACTCAAAACTTTTTCTATATTAACCCATCTTTTATCTTCCACCTCTCTTGCCCATTCCATTACCTGTGAAAGAACAACCACGTTGTAATACTTTTTGAAATCCGGGATGGCGAGGCACCCTGTATTTTCCCTGACTCCTCCTACTAAGCCACTGTATGGTCTTGGCCACCACGCTGCAGCTCAGTTTCAGGGTCTTGGCAATCTTCTTATAGCCTAGGACATCTTTATGTAGAGCAACAATTCTTTTTTTCAGATCCTCAGAGAGTTCTTTGCCATGAGGTGCCATGTTGAACTTCCAGTGACCAGTATGAGAGAGTGAGAGCGATAACACCAAATTTAACACACCTGCTCCCCATTCACACCTGAGTCCTTGTAATATTAATGAGTCACATGACATCGGGGAGGGAAAATGACTAATTGGGCCCAATTTGGACATTTTCACTTATGGGTCTACTCACTTTTGTTGCCAGTGGTTTAGACATTAATGCCTGTGTGTTGAGTTATTTTGAGGGGACAGCAAATTTACACTGTTATACAAGCTGTACTCTCACTACTTTACATTGTAGCAAAGTGTCATTTCTTCAGTGTTGTCACATGAAAAGATATAATAAAATATTTACAAAAATGTGAGGAGTGTACTCACTTTTGTGAGATACTGTATGTTCAAATTGTCATGTTTTGTGATTTATAACTAACAAATCTCCAATTTTTCCTATTGCATTATCATTCTTTTCTCCCCCTCTTTTCTCTTTTCCCTGTCATGAATCTTGTGCGGCTCTTTCACTCTTGTGTCACTTCGGGTTTATCTCCCAGCTGGCGCACCCAAGCCGTACGGTCCACTCCTCTCAATTGAGGGCGGTGACGGCTGCTTCTGGTCGGGCTATGACGCTTGGGTTTTCTTACGTTCTCATGCCCTGTGTTGCATCAGTGGCCGGGCGCCGCGCCGCACCGTCATGTGACTGGCTGTGGCGTTTTGTTCCCATGACATCATCTCTGGTGTTCCTCGGCTATGCCGCCGTTGGGCAGGGCCACGTCTGTCATGCTGTCACATTGCACACACAGTGTGTGTGTGGTGCGCCGCTGGCCCAGGGGAGGTATGGAGATTGGATTGGTGTCTGGGTGGGAGGGGGAGGGCTTATCTTAGAGCGTCATATATCACTCCATGTGTGGTACATTCTCCTCCTCTTAATCTACTATCTAGAGCCCTTTATAAACTGGCTAGATCATTCAGGTCTTGTGATCCTGGAGATCTGGGACATGTCCACATGAGTGAAAAAAAGTGTGTTGTATATTTACTCCAGTACTCCATGTTTCTACATGGGTAAGACCAATCATGATCTGCCATTGGGACACCATGTTACACTTTTCCACGGTGGCTTTTTTCCGCGAATAAAATTCCTAATATTGGATCCAGGCATTAGAGGCGGGGACTGGAACAAGACACTCCTGCAGAAGGAGCAGCGCTGGATTTTTAAACTTAATGTTACCAACTTCCCTGGCCTAAGCGAGTCAGTTTCCTACGAACCTTTTCTGGATGGACTTGTCTCGGGGGGTCCAGAGAATGAACTTTAGCTTCAAATACCATTCACCAAATATTTGATTTCTGATATCCCCTTTTGAATTTGCACCTTTGCTGCCCCCATTAACATATATATTACGGTTATTTGATTTTAATTGATTAAATCTATATTGATCAATGTATAATGTTATTTTAGGATCGTAATTTTATGTCAATCATAGCACATGAATGTTATACTGTATATGTCAAGTCAGTTATTAACCTCATGGGTTTTGCAGAGGTTTAGATTTAAAAGGATTAATATTTATTTTTCTTCCTTTTTCTCCGTCCCCCCTTTTTTTTCTTCCTTTTCTTCCCCTTTTCTCCCCCCTTTTCTTTCTCTTTTCCTTTTATTTTTTCTTCTTTGCATCTGGATTCAGTATATGTTCAAATTGTCATTTTTTGCAATTTATATCTAACGAATCTCCAATTTTAAAGGCTTATATGCATGGTATTGTCATAAAAAGGACATGTATCAATGCAAAAAAAAGTTTTAAAAATGGCCGTTTTTTGGGGAGCAGTGATTTTAATAATGCTTAAAGTGAAACAATAAAAGTGAACTATTCCTTTAAATTTCATACCTGGGGGGTGTCTATAGTATGCCTGTAAAGTGGCGCATGTTTCCCGTGTTTACAACAGTCCGAGAGCAAAATGACATTTCTATAGGAAAAAAAGTCATTTAAAAGTACTCACGGCTATAATGAATTGTCGGTCTCGGCAATACAGATAAAGGTTAATTGATAAAAACGGCATGGGGTTCCCCCACAGTCCATTACCAGGCCCTTTGGGTCTGGTATCAATATTAAGGGGAACCCTGAACCAAAATTTAAAAAAAATGCGTGGGTGTCCCCCAAAATTCCATACCAGGCCCTTCAGGCCTGGTATGGATATTAAGGGGAACCCCTTGCCAAAATTTTTTAAAAAATGGCGTGGGAGTCCCCACGCATTTTGAATTACTTTTTTTCCTTTAGAAATGTCATTTTGCTCTCGGACTGTTGTAAACACGGGAAACATGCACCACTTTACAGGCATACTATAGACACCCCCCAGGCACGAAATTTAAAGGAATATTTCACTTTTATTGTTTCACTTTAAGCATTATTAAAATCACTGCTCCCGAAAAAAGCAGTTTATGAGAATACCATGCATATAAGCCTTTTAAATTAGCACTTTCGATTATTCATGTTCGTGTCCCATAGACTTTAACGGTATTCGCATGTTTGAACAAATTTTTTGCCTGTTCGCATGTTCTGCTGCAAACCGAACCGGGGGGGGGGGGGGTGTTCGGCTCATCCCTACTCTTGTGTCACTTTGGGTTTGTCTCCCAGCGGGCGCACCCAGGCTGTACAGTCCACTCCTCCCAATGGAGGGTGGTGGCGGCTGCTTCTGGTCGGGCTATGACGCTTGGGTTTTCTTGTGTCCTCATACCCTGTGTTGCATCAGTGGGCGGGCTACGTGCAGCACCGTCATGTGACTGGCTGTGGTGTTTTGTTCCCATGACAACATCTCTGGTGTTCCTCGGCTATGCCGCCGTTGGGCGGGGTCGAGCCTGTCATGCTGTCACATTGCACACACAGTGTGTGTGCGTGGTGCACCGCCGGTCCAGGGGGAGGTATGGAGATTGGATTGGTGTCCGGGTGGGAGGGGGAGGGCTTATCTTCGATAGTCATATATCACTCCAGGTGTGGTACATTCTCCTCCTCTTAATCTACTATCTAGAGCCCTTTATAAACTGGCTAGATCATTCAGGTCTTGTGATCCTGGAGATCTGGGACATGTCCACATGAGTGAAAAAAAGTGTGTTGTATATTTACTCCAGTGTGACTGTTCCTGTTTCTACATGGGTAAGACCAATCATGATCTGCCATTGGGACACCATGTTACACTTTTCCACGGTGGCTTTTTTCCGCAAATAAAATTCCTAATATTGGATCCAGGCATTAGAGGCGGGGACTGGAACAAGACACTCCTGCAGAAGCAGCAGTCATGAGGTTTTCTTCGGACTATTTTTTGGCGTTAGATTGCTCTTGAACCCTGCGGGTCCTCGACAAAAAGTGTGTTGTACAAGATTTCAGCAAGAAACCTCATAGTGATAGGTATGTGTCTATATTTGATAGATTAGCCTATCCTTTTTGGAAGAAATATTATTATTGTTTTTCCTTTACTTTGCTGACCTTATTTGGTACTTTCTTTATTATATCTTTTTACCATCAGGTTTTATACCTTGACCTAAGATGGTACACTAGCTGTCAAGGAGTCGCTCGGCCATTTTCTCCCTTGCCTTTGCTGTCGTGTTTCCCCTACCCCCCCATTTCCCCTTCATCCTTTGGTCATTCCCCTGTCCTCCCTTTTGGGTGATACTCTTGTGGCACAGGGGCGACATGACCTTTCCCCGCTCCTTCTTCGGCTCTTCTAGTGAGCATTTTTGTTCCCTTCTTCTCGTTTTGAGCATTTGATCTCCGGTGCTTTAAACATCTAACACATGAGGTCAGTATTGATATCAATACATGTATATATGTATACATTTAGTCACTGTTTTTTGTAAATATATGGTATTGTATGTATAATCATGATTTCTGTATCAATCTTATAGATTGTTCGTACTTGTATGGAAGTTTCTCAGCCCATTCCTTTTCCCTGAGAAGTGTCAGGGCTGGGCTCAGCTCTTCCTTCTCTGAAAAATAATCATGAAAGGACCTCTGCGCTACTATATAATAACACGTAGACTATAATGGTGAATCTTGTGTGTGCTGCTGCAAAATCTATAGTGTACACATAACCACCACAAAATAATAAATGAATAAATAGATGATTTTGCACAGAACACAGAAATCAACCTAAAAATAAAACTTATTCACATTCGTGATATGTGTTAACTAGTGCACTAAGTCACCAAGTGAAATGTAATGTACATCCAAAAAATAAAAAATATAAAATAAAAAATATATAAAAAATAGTCCAATAGTGAAATAATTTAAATCTGTGATATATGCAAATCACAACACAAGAGTTCATTAGCGGAGATGAATCATCAACAACTGTGATATCAATGGTGATACTATTCATACGTGTTCTTCCATGTTTACAATGGAAAAAAATAAACGTGCATGATCTTGGTGCCCACGTGCTCTCAGTGCCCTTACCTTAAGGGGCTTGAAAAAAAGCCCTGTGGACAATACTGTATGATAGTGGAGATGGCTGTTCTAAATGCTGCTGGATGGTGATGGCTGACTACAGGTGGATGGATGTCCGTAGTAAATCCCCATCAGGCTTGGCTCATGATCCTCGACATGGTGCCAAAAAGAAAGAAGAGAAAACAGGGGGGCCTGCAAAGCTGCCCGTTGCAAGTCTTCGAGCGGCTTGTGAGGGTCCACCTTAACCTCCCACGTTGTTTGGAAGACCACCAGAAAGGCGAAGTTCTAGCTGAACTTCCAGGAATTTCCGGTTACTGTGTGTTCATGATTTCCGTTGCTTGGTCTGATCTCCAGAAGCAACGGAAATCATGAACACACAGTAACCGGAAATTCCTGGAAGTTCAGCTAGAACTTCGCCTTTCTGGTGGTCTTCCAAACAACGTGGGAGGTTAAGGTGGACCCTCACAAGCTGCTCGAAGACTTGCAACGGGCAGCTTTGCAGGCCCCCCTGTTTTCTCTCCTTCCTTCTCTGAGCTGGCCACTCAGCTGTCGGCTAATTGCCAGCTCCTTTTTCTCCACAGTGGCTCAGCTGTTGATGATCTGCTCGTCAGTCCTGGCTACTTAAAGCCGTCCAGCTCACATCATCTCTGCCTTTGCCTTTGGTAACATCTCGGAGACTTTCTCCTGCATTCCTGTTGAACACTTGCTCGGCTGACGTCCCTTCTGGCTCCTGATCCTGCTTGCTGTACTACTACGTTGATCTCTGTCTCTCTGACATTGGCATTGGCTGACTACTCGATCTGGTTACTGAACTCTGGCTATGTATTGACTACACTTACTCTGTTTACCTTTTTATTATTATTAAACAAGTGTGATTAACTGTACTTCTGTCTCGGTCTGATTCATGGTTTCTGACAGTAGGCGAAGGCCATGAATTCAGAAGATGCAGTCAGTCCCCTTGTTGGTAATATTTTTTCCAGATTGGATGACTAGGATCACCACATGGATCAGTTTGCCTTGGTGTTACAAAACGCTCCTGAGTCGCACGGCTCACCTGGAATCTTCCACTATGGCTGCTCCGATACAACCTGTGTTGCAGGCCGTCCCTGCTGCTGCTCCAGTCTCTGTGCAGGCACCCGTCTCAAGTATTACCTCTATAAGAGGCATGTCTGGTTCCACTACGCTTCCCCAGCAATTTGGGGGCGATCCAGTTCAATGCAGTGGGTTTCTCAACCAGGTTGAGATATACTTTGAGATGCTGCCCCAGGCGTTTCCCACGGACAGAATCAAAGTAGGTTTTGTGATATCTTTGCTTTCTGAGAGAGCCTTGGCCTGGGCAAACCCTCTATGGGAGACACAAAAACCCATGGTCCTGAGTTACCCAGAATTTGTGGCTTCCTTCAAAAGGGTATCTGATGTTCCTGCACGCTCTGTTGCCAAGAGCCTCATGTCCATCAAACAGAGTACTAGAACTGTTGCCAATTACGCCATTAAATTCAATACTCTGGCAGCAAAGGTTGCTTGGAACAATGAGGCCCTCGTGGCTGCTTTCTCTCATGGTTTCTCGGATAACATCAAGGATGAGATAGCAGCCCGAGATATATCCACAGAGCTGGAGAGGTTGATCACATTTGCCATCCTCATTGACTCCAGACTCAGAGAAAGACTCTCTTTTAAGGAGCGCTGGCGCAAGCCTCCTGTACATTTGTCTCCGAGCTTTGTAGTCCCACCCTTGCCTCCCTCACCTCCCATGCCTCCTGGTACTGAGTCGGTCAGTGAAGATTAACCCATGCACTTGGGCTTCACGCATCTTTCTGCGGATGAGAGAGCCCTTAGGAGGAGGGAGAGATTGTGCCTTTATTGTGGCCAGGCTGGTCACTTTTTGAATTCTTGTCCTACCCGTCCAGGGAACGCCCGAACCTTGAGGTCCTGTCACGGACAGACCTTAGGTGTTGTTGTTTCGTCTCCAGTTTCCTAGAAAGATAAGCCCCTGGTTTCAGTTATCCTGTCTTGGGCTGAGTCATCCATCAAGATACAGGCTCTAATCGACTCTGGGGCTGCAGGCCTGTTCATTGATACTGCCTTTGTATCGAAGCACTCAATTCCACTGCAGCTGCGTGACACTCCACTTGCCATTGAGGCTCTTAACGGGAGACCTCTACAGCCTGCCCATGTGACTCATGAGACGGGTTCCATTGTCCATGGCCGTAGGGGCCCTTCACCAAGAGAAAATCCAATTCCAAATTATTTCCTCACCTAAGTTTCCGCTGGTTATTGGTTAACCTTGGTTACAGAGGCACAACCCTTCTTTTGATTGGCTGTGCAATTGACCTTCAACCTGGTGTCATACCCCCTCGTGGCCGGGTTTACCCATTGTTGGTCTTGGAGGATAAGGCCATGGAGGAGTATGTTACAGACGCACTTTCTTGAGGTTTCATCCGCAAATCCTCGTTCTCCTGCTGGTGCTGGTTTCTTTTTTGTGAAGAAGAAGAGTGGTGAACTGAGACCTTGTATCGATTTATAGGGGTCACAATCGTTTCACGATTAAGAATGCCTATCCCATTCCATTGATTACGGAGTTATTTGACCGCCTCAAGGGAGCAACGGTTTTTACGAAGCTTCATTTGAGAGGGGCATACAATTTCGTCAGGATTAAGGAGGGCGGCGAGTGGAAAACTGCGTTTAATACCAGATCAGGTCATTATGAGTATCTCGTAATGCCTTTTGGCCTTTGTAATGCTCCAGCAGTTTTCCAGGAGTTCATTAACGATGTCCCTGGAGAGCCACCACACAGATGTCTGTCGTGTGCTTCAGAGACTAAGAGAGAACAATCGCTATTGTAAATTGGAAAAGTGCAAATTCCATTGTGAACAGGTTAAATTTCTGGGCATTTCCACTGCTGGTTTTTCGATGGACCCAGTGAAACTTTCAGTGGTCCTACAGTGGCCTCAACCTGTGGGCTTATGTCTTCTGCAGCGTTTTCTTGGCTTTGCCAACTATTATTGGAAGTTTATTCATAACGTCTCGTCTCTGGTCAAGCCCCTGACTGATATGACCAGGAAAGACGGCAACCCACAGAGTTGGTCTCCGGAGTCCATTAAGGCCTTTGAGAGTCTCAAGGCTGCCTTTGTTTCTGCTCCTGTGTTGGCACACCCTGATCCTATGTTGCCTTTTATCCTAGAAGTTGATGATTCTGAGACTGGAGTTGGTGCCCTTCTGTCTCAATGTCCTAACTCTGAGTGCGCTATGCATCTGTGTGGCTACTTTTCCAAGAAATTGTCACCGGCAGAGTGCAATTACAAGATTGGTGACAGAGAGCTGTTGGCAATCATTTTAGCCCTGAAAGAATGGAGACATCTCCTTGAAGGTACCACTGTGCCAGTTCTCATTCTTACTGACCATAAGAATCTCACATTCTTGTCTGAGGCTAAGCGCCTCTCTCCCAGGAGGGGGCAATGGGCTCTTTTCTTGTTGAGTTTTAATTACATTCTCTCATTCTTACCTGGTATTAAGAATGTAAGGGCTGACCCCTTGTCACGACAATTTTCCGGTTCCTGTGATTCCTCCTGATTGTATTCTGGCTACGGTTCGCACCAGTCTTACTTCTCCTTTGGGTGAAAATTCTTGCTGCTCAGGTCGATGCTCCTCCTGAGAAACCTTGTGACCGCTGCTTTGTTCCTGAGAGTCTTCTGGCCACCCTGGGAAGAATCAACTCTTTTGGGCCATTTCCCAACAATTCTGGTGGCATAGTCTACGTGCTGATGTAACCGCCTTCGTAGCTGCCTGTTCCGTGTGTGCTTAGAGTAAGACTCCACAACACCTTCCAGTGGGCCTCTTACAACCCATACCCAATGGAGAGAGGCCCTGGACCCACCTGTCTATGGATTTCATTGTGGAGTTACTCAACTCCCAGGGCAACACAGTTATCCTTATGGTGGTTGACCGGTTCTTGAAAATGTTGCATTGTATTCCACTCAAGAAGTTGCCTACTTCTAAGAAACTGGCTTCTATTTTTGCTCGGGAGATCTTCCGCTTACATGGGCTACCCAAGGGGATTGGTTTAGACAGGGGTAGTCAGTTTGTGTCCCGGTTCTGGTGAGCCTTTTGTGCACAGTTGGGTATTCAGCTTGCTTTCTTCTCTGCATATCACCCACAGTCTAATGGGGCCACGGAATGAGCCAATCAGTCCTTGGAGCAATTCCTACATTGCTATATTTCTGACCATCATAACAACTGGTCAGACCTATTACCGTGGGCGGAGTTTGCTCACAATAGTGCCTTGAATTCAGCTTCCCGTTTGTCCCCGTTTATCGCGAACTATGGTTTCCAACCTTCCATGTTGCCTGCCTCATTTGTTCCGCAGAGTATTCCTGCGTTAGAGGAGCATCTCCGTGGCCTTCGTTCCACTTGGGCACAAGTCTAGGAGGCTTTGCAACATGCTAACGATAGGTATAGACTCAATGCTGACCGTAGACGCCTGCCTGCTCCTTCCTACCAGGTTGGGGACAGAGTCTGGCTGTCGTCTTGCAACCTCCGACTTTGTGTTCCTTTTTTGAAGTTCGCACCTGGGTTTATTGGGCCTTTCCGTATCCTTCACAGGATTAACCCAGTGGCTTACGCGTTGGACCTTCCTCCTAGTATACGCATCTCTAATGTGTTTCATGTCTCCTTATTGAAACCTTTGGTCTGCAACCCCTTTACCACCTCAGTGCCACGTCCTCACCCTATACAGGTTGAGAAGTATGAAGTACAATCCATTGTTGACTCCCGTAGGTTCTGTGGGCACATACAGTACCTGGTGCATTGGAAGGGGTACGGTCCAGAGGAACGCTCTTGGGTCTCATCCTCGGACGTACATGCCCCTGTCCTCCTCCATAATTTCCATAGACGTTTTCTCCTCAAGCCCAGTGGTCCTCCGAGGGGGAGGGGTCGTTGAGGAGGGGGTACTGTCAGGGCTGGGCTCAGCCCTTCCTTCTCTGAGCTAGCCGCTCAGCTGTCGGCTAATTGCCAGCTCCTTTATCTCCACAGTGACTCAGCTGTTGATGATCTGCTCGTCAGTCCTGGCTACTTAAAGCCGTCCAGCTCACTTCATCTCTGCCTTCGCCTTTGGTCACATCTCAGAGACTTTCTCCGGCGTTCCTGTTGAAGACTTGCTTGGCTGACGTCCCTTCTGGCTCCTGATCCTGCTTGCTGTACTACTACGTTGATCTCTGGCTCTCTGACATTGGCATTGGCCGACTACCCGATCTGGTTACTGAACTCTGGCTATGTATTGACTACACTTACTCTGTTTACCTTTTTATTATTATTAAACAAGTGTGATTAACTGTACTTCTGTCTTGGTCTGATTCATGGTTTCTGACAAGAAGACCCTCACTGTACATGTCTAAACGCGTTGGATTTCATAGGTCTGTTTGACAGTTGGTTTGGGCTTTTTCCATTATTCATGTCTCAATCTTATGTGCTGACCATCTCAGTGTTATCATGTGTTTTAGCCTTTGATATATGATGTCAATTATTTGTTGTAATAAACTTTCAATATTTTATACAAATTCCAGTTTTTTGAGTGTTCATGATCCTTCAAAGTCCCATTTTTGAGGAAATTTTATTTTACATATTGTGCAAGGACCTGAACCCTCCCCCCCCCCCTTTTTCCTTTCCCATTCAATTAGTCTAAATCATTTATATTATTATTATACAGGATTTATATAGCGCCAACAGTTTGCGCAGCGCTCATCGGGGAAGACAGTACAATTACAATACAATTCAATACAGGAGGGGTCAGAGGGCCCTGCTTGTTAGAGCTTACAATCTAGAAGGGAGGGTCAAGTGGAACAAAGGGTAGAAGCTGTGGGGGATGATCAGATGGACAAAATGAAAACACAGTTGTTGGGTGTGGGTAGGATAGTCTTCTGTCAAGTATCTGGTAGGTAGAGCCTGGAATGCAGGGAGCGGCCTCTCATATACCTCTGACTCAGGAACCCCTGGTAGTGCTGACAGGGGCTCGAGAGTACAAAGGGGCACAAGTGCCTGACTGGAACACTGGAGTAGAGGGCTGGATCCTGTAATCAGCAGGGAGGTGCACTTGTAGTCCAGCAGCAGGATGCAGACAGCAGGGAGGTGCACTGTAGTCCCGTAGCAGGATGCAGACAGCAGGGAGGTGCACTGTAGTTCCGTAGCAGGATGCAGACAGCAGGGAGGTGCACTGTAGTCCCATAGCAGGATGCAGACAGCAGGGAGGTGCACTGTAGTCCAGCAGCAGGATGCAGACAGCAGGGAAGCGCACTGTAGTCCCGTAGCAGGATGCAGACAGCAGGGAGGTGCACTGTAATCCCGTAGCAGGATGCAGACAGCAGGGAGGTGCACTGTAGTCCCGTAGCGGGATGCAGACAGCAGGGAGGTGCAGACAAACCGGGTCAAGGTACTGGCGGGCAGATCAGGTACAGAAGGGCAATCCAGAAGAATAGAAGAATAGTCAGAGTCCAAGCTGTAATCGGGGCAGGCAGCAAACAGGGAAGTCAGGAACATACCAAGTAGTTACTAGATTCAGGTAAACTGGGTAACAAGGCAGCAGGGGTCTCAGGAAACACTGTAGACCGGACAGCAAGGAAGCAAGGCATCAGTCTCCTTTAAATCTTGGCACCAAGTGCTGTCACAAGGGGCGCGTGCGCGCTCCTGCGCGCCCCTATTCGCGCCATTGCGCATGCGCGTGCGCCGGATGGCTCCTTTGTGCACAGGTATTCTCCTAGTGCTAGGACGTTTGCTGGACAGGATTTCCTGACATTGCCCCCCTCCAATGGGCAGCCTCTGGATGCCCAACTGGGCCAATTTATTGGGGTGAGATCTTTTAAAGGCTCAGATCAGTCTTTTGGCATGGATATTAGTCTCTGGTTCCCAGGAGTTCTCCTCAGGGCTGTAACCCTTCCATTTTACCAAATACTGAACCTGATTGCGTCTTTTCCGGCAATCTATGATTGACTCAACCTCAAATTCTTCTTCACCGTTAATAAGTACAGGCTCAGGAGGACCGGTGTTGAGGAAGGGGTCCGGGACTGTAGGTTTTAATAAAGCCACGTGGAAAACTGGGTGTATACGGAATGACTCTAATTTTCCTTACCACTGGGAAGGGACCCACAAACTTAGGGCCCAATTTCCTGGATGGGCATGCTAGTTTCAAATTCAGGGTGGACAGCCAGACTTGATCTCCAGCTTTCAGGTCAAGCTCCCCTCTCCTTTTTCTGTCAAATGTCTCTTTGTTATGTTCTTGAGTCTTTGCCATTGTTTCTTGGAGTAGCTTGTTATTTGTGCTAAAGAAACTCAAGGCTTCTTGGGCAGCTGGTACTGCACACTCTGGAATGTTGTTAGACAAAAACAAGGGGTGGAACCCATAGTTCGCAAAAAATGGAGACTGGTTGGTTGCAGAACGTACAGAATTATTATAGGCGAACTCGGCAAGAGGTAGCAGGGGCACCCAGTCATCTTGAGAAAAACAAGAATAGCATCGTAAGTATTGCTCAAGGGTCTGATTTGTTCGTTCAGTCTGACCATTAGTCTGGGGATGGTAGGCAGAGGAGAAAAAAGGTCAATCTTCAGAGATTCACACAGGGCTCTCCAAAATTTGGATGTAAATTGTACCCCCCGATCAGATACAATGTTTTCAGGTATACCGTGGAGTCTTACAATATCTTTAATAAAAATCCTTGCGGCTTCAGAGGCAGATGGGGTACCCTTCATAGGCAGGAAGTAAGCCATTTTGGAAAGTCTGTCGACCACTACGAAGATAGTGGTGTAATCCTCTGATGGTGGTAATTCAACAATGAAATCCATGGAGATCATCCTCCATGGTCTTTCCGGTACAGGTAGAGGTCTTAACAGCCCCCAAGCCTTGGTCTTGCTGCCCTTGTTCTGGATGCAGGTAATGCATGATTCAACATAACGTCTGCAATCTTTTAGTAGCTGAGGCCACCAGAACGTGCGTTGGAGGAGTTCGGAAGTCTTGTGTATACCAATGTGGCCAGCTAGTTCATGGTCTTGACAAGATTTGAGGACGGCAACCCAAGTTTGTTGTGGCACAAAAATTAGTCTTTGTACCATAGTAGGTCATCTCTAGACTGTAAAGTGATGTCTGTTGGATGGGGAGCCGTTGAAGAAGCCTGTTTGATTTGGGAAAGTAGGTCTCCTTGAAGCATGAGAAAATTTCCAGGAGCAAGGATGGTATCTGGAGGAAAAGGAACTTCAGGTTCGTTGAACATCTGGAACATCGCGCCCGGTTTGGTATTTTTTGATCCCGGCCTGTAAGTGATGTGGAAAGTGAACCTAGTGAAGAAGAGTGCCCATCTGGCCTGACGTGGTTTTAATCTCTTGGCAACTTTCAGGTACTCTAAATTTTTGTGGTCGGTGTACACCAGAATAGGGTGGGCCGCTCCTTCCAAGAGGTAACGCCATTCTTCCATCGCGGCTTTGATTGCAAGTAGCTCCCTGTCCCCAACATCGTAATTCTTTTCAGCTTCAGTTAGCCTGCGCGAGAAGAAAGCCACTGGGTGTAATAGAGCCTTGGATCCTTGCTTCTGTGAAAGAACCGCCCCTACTGCTATCTCGGAGGCGTCTACTTCCAGTATGTAAGGTAAAGCTGGGTCAGAATCCTTTAGGACAGAAGCTGACACAAACTGTTCTTTCAAGGAGGTGAAAGCTGCTTGAGCCTCAGAAGACCATTGGAACCGGGTGCCTTGCCGAGTCAGACTTGTGATGGGGCAGATGATGGAAGAAAATCCTCTGATAAACTTGTGATAAAAATTCGCAAAACCCACAAAGCGCTGAACTCCCCTTTTATCAGCCGGGGCTGGCCAGTCCAGGATGGCGGAGACCTTCTGCGGATCCATCTTGACACCATCTATAGAAATAATCAGGCCCAGAAATTGAATGCTTTGGCGTTCGAACTCGCACTTCTCAGGTTTTGTGTACAAACCGTGTTGGCGAAGACGAGTTAAAACTTTTCTGACATGCTCCCGATGGGTAGGCAGCGAGGAGGTAAAAATCAAGATGTCATCCAGATAAACTATGATGAACAGGTCAAGGTAGTCTCTAAAAATATCATTAACAAAATGCTGGAAGGTGGCAGGAGCATTACATAACCCAAAGGGCATGACAAGATACTCAAAGTGTCCGAAGCGGGTGCGGAAGGCAATCTTCCATTCATCCCCGCTTCGGATCCGGACTAGGTTGTAGGCTCCGCGAAGATCCAGTTTGGTAAATATGGATGCAGCTCCGAGTCGCTGAAAGAGTTCAGGTACCAAAGGTAGGGGGTACCGGTTTTTAATTGTGATTTTATTAAGGTCCCGATAATCTACGCAGGGGTGTAGGGAATGGTCCTTCTTTTCCACAAAGAAAATCCCTGCTCCTGCTGGGGAGGTGGAAGGGCGTATAAACCCTTTAGATTGTCATCTATGTATTCTTTAAGAGTGCCTAGCTCAAGTTCGGTTAAGGGGAAAATCCTCCCAAAGGGAATCTCTGCTCCGGGGAGAAGTTCAATCAGGCAGTCATAGGGTCTATGTGGCGGAAGTGTCTCTGCCCCCTTTTTGCTGAACACATCCAGAAAGTTATGGTATGCCTCAGGAACTGCTTGGCAGGTCTCAGCATCGGTTTCCAGACACAACAAGGAGGATGGGACGTCGATAGCTCCCTGTAGGCAATGCTGACAGAAGTAGGGGGAATGAAAACTGATTTTCCCAGTAGACCAGTCAATTTGTGGATTATGGGCCTTGAGCCAGGGCATACCCAGTATGATGGGAAACAAGGGAGATTCGATGATATCAAGACAGAGTAGTTCTTGGTGGTTGCCGGAAATGATGGTGTTAAGAGGAACTGTTTCTTGTGTTACAGGCTCAGATTTAATAGCCGATCTGTCGGCCAGGTGTACAGACAGTCCCTGTGCTCTGGGTCGTAGAGGGATTCGGAGTTTGCGGGCAAAAGACAAGTCCATAAACCCGATGCAGGCTCCGGAATCAATTATGGCTGTTGCTTGAGTATTCCCTTCTGGAAGCTGTAGAGAAATGGAGATAGCTAAATGAGTTGCATTATTAAACACAGCAGGTAAGGAGGTAGAGGAGAGGGTAATGTGCTTATGGATCTTTGCGGGACAAGTCCTCACATAGTGTCCAGATTCCCCTCAGTAGAGGCAAAGATTGTTAGCCCGCCGGAGTTGACGTTCTTCCGGAGTCAGAGAGGGACGGATCAGGCCTAATTGCATTGGCTCAGGAGTATCAGCGGAAGTGTGAACAGGAGGATTTGGTACACGTGGAAGCATCCATACTGGGTGAGAGGGACCAGCAGTCCGTTCAGCTCTTCGTTCTCTTAAACGCCTGTCTATTTGGATGGACAGGTTGATAAGAGCTTCAAGTGTTGCCGGAATGCCAACCCGGACCAACTCATCTTTTAATGGCTTGGAGAGACCCATGCAGAACTGGTAACGTAAGGCGGCGGCGTTCCAGTTTGTGTCGGAACTCCAACGCCTGAATTCAGATGAATAGTCCTCCGCCGCCCTACGGCCCTGCTGGAGAGAGAATAAAGTTGCTTCTGCGGTAGCTGCTTGTTGCGGATCCTCATAGAGAAAGGCCATGGCTTGGAAGAAAGTGTCCAGGTGGTTAAGACAGTTATCCTTCTGCTCCAAGAGGCCCTGAGCCCATGCCTGGGGTTTGCCTAGTAAGAGGGAAATGATGAAGCCCACCTTGGTAGTTTCGAGAGAAAAGGTTCTGGGTTGTAGTGCAAAAAAAAGTTCACAGGCATTACGGAAAGCCCTATACTTGCTGCGATCCCCGGAGAACCTTTCTGGTGTGGGAACCTTGGGTTCAGGAGGAAGCATGACCACTGAAGGAGGAGTAGATGTTCCAGGAGCTGGGGTAGATAAAACTTGAACACGCTCTTCCAGCCGGTTATCTTTTAATTCTTTATTTATATTTTATAAATACAAAACGAAAACCATACATTATTTGAAAGTATGTTTACAAAACATTGTCATAGAAAAATACAAAAATCCCCTTCTATAATTATTACCCGCCCACCTCCCAATCCCACCCATCCCTCCCCCTTCCTGCAGGTAGTTACAGTTGAGCTAGCAAACCATGTACTCTTGAAGCAACGCCACCCTGCCCATTTGTCCATTCCATCGACCCCCTCATCTGACTCGACTTCCGAAGAATCCGTATATTCTGTATTGTAAATTTCGTTTATATAAAGGAGCCAGTCTGGGGAGTTTGGACTCTCCGGCATCAACCATTTCCTTGATATCTGCTTTTTAGCTGCATGTAATAGTATGAGGACGATGGATGATTGGTAATGCTTAATAGGCTTCTCAGTTCCATGGAATAAACATATCCATGGATCTTCTACTAAAGATTCATTAGTTATTTCCTTGATTAATTGTATAATTTTCTTCCAATATGCTTTAATAACCGGACACTCCCACCAAATGTGAGCCATCGTACCTAAATTTGTACACCCTCTCCAGCATCTGTCCGTCTTATCTGGGTAGAGTTTGCTGAGTCTGTCCGGCGTGGCATACCATCTTGTAAGACATTTAAAGTTGGTCTCCGACCGCATAATATCGGTTGAAGATCCATGTAACATTTTCAAAATCCTTTTTACTGTGAATTTACTACATTGTGACCCCAACTCCCTTTCCCATTTCTTGATATATGGAGGTACATCCAGTTCTTCCTTCGAAGACAGGATTTTGTAGAGATGGGAGATAGTATTACCCGGTTTGTCTCTCTTACATAACTGCTCTAGAGGCCTATAGTCGTCCTCTCCTCTAATTGGTTTCGGAAGTTTCTCAAAAAAGAGCGATAACTGCATGTACCTCCAAGCATTGACCACCATAAGGTCTTTCTCTGCTTTCAATTCCAGATAGGGGCGCAATTTCCCCTCTTTAGTTATGTCTTTTAATTGTGTGCTACTATTTTTTATCCAATTCATTCCCACCTTCCTCATCCCCGGCTCAAAGAGTTTATTGTCCTTGATATATATCAAAGGCGAGTTATAACTCTATTTATTGTGTGCGTGTACCTGGTCCCATAATTTAAGCGTGTTACGCGTGAGTGACGCTGTCTGAGTGCTTAGTGTTCTATATTTTGGCGGGTTCCAAATCGTGTGGCCTAAATTAGTGCTACTTAAGCTGTGTTCAATATTGACCCACCTCCTATCTGATGCCTCCCTTGACCATTCTACAACCCGTGAAAGAACTACAGAAGTGTAATATTTATTGAGGTCTGGAAGAGCCAGTCCTCCTTTTTTTTTTCCTCTAGGAAAAACTGAGTGAGCAATTTGTGGCTTTTTGCCACGCCAGACAAACCTTGACAATAAGCCTCGTAAGGCTCTCAAAAAGTAGTGTGGAAGGGGGATTGGAAGCATCTGAAATGTGTACAATATTTTAGGAATTAACATCATTTTTAGCTGCGTTGATGCAGCCAAACCAAGAAAGGGGCCGCAGTGACAAACTTCTTGTTTCCTGCCTAATTTCATCTAACAAGGGAATATAATTGATCAGGTTTTTTTCAGTGTGTTAGCCAATTTAATATCCAGATAATTAATTTCCTTCCTCCAAGGGAAGGGGAGGGCCTTTGACAGACTCTCTTCTTCTTGTTTGCCCACAATTATATTAAGAACCTCCGATTTGCTCAAGTTTATTTTAAAGTTTGATATGTCTCCAAACGTCCTCAGGATCTTGAGCAAATTCGGGATTGTAATCCTAGGGTTCGTTATGTAGAACATAACATCGTCGGCGAATGCCGCTATTTTGTGTTCTTCTTGCCCTATCATCATCCCTCTGCAATCTGAGTTATTATGGATGGTCGCCAAAAAAGGCTCTAAGGATAAAATTAATAAAAGGGGGGACAGGGGACACCCCTGCCTAGTGCCGTTCTCCATCCTAAACATCCTGGATAAGACCCCATTTACCTTAACGGAGGCCAAGGGGTGATTATATAATATTTTCACCCAGGAAATAAACCTAGGGCCTACCCCCATCGCTTCCAGAGTTTTAACCATGAACCCCCAGTCTACCCTGTCAAACGCTTTTTCGGCGTCCATTGACAGGAATAGAGCTGGGGGCCCCCTGATTTAATGGACTCTAGCAGGAGCAATGTTCGTTTTCCGTTGTCCTTGCCCTGTCTGCCCGGGACGAATCCTACCTGGACTGGGTGCACCAAAATATTCATTTTATCCTTCAGTCTATTAGCTAGCACCTTTGCATAAAGTTTAACATCTGCATTTAGCAACGCGATAGGTCTATAGCTGGAACAGAGCATGCTGTTTTTCCCTTCTTTTACAATCAATGATATGGTTCCTGACAGGGCCTCTTCCCCCCATAGTGCAGTTGGGGCCCAACTCATTCCAGTAGTGGCAGAGCTTCGGTACCAAGGTGTGTTTGTATTTTTTCAGATAGAGGGTGGTAAAGCCATCGGGGCCCGGGCTCTTCCCCTTGGGTGAGTTATTCAGAGCTACTTGAATTTCATCTTCAGTTATAGGTCTATCCAGAGCTGATTTGTCCTCTTCTGACAGCCCGACCACCCCAGCCCCTTTCAGGAATTCTTCCACCTTCATAATCTCTGTTTGATCACCCCCCTCCCTTTTGTCTAATGGAATACAGGGCTTCATAAAACTTCCTGAACTCTTCCGCTATCCCATTGGTTGTAGCTACTACTTCACCTTTTTTATTTTGTATTTTCTCAATAAAATTCCGGTCTCTGTTCTTCTTCAGTAACCTCGCCAAGTGTTTACTTGATTTATTACCATAATAGTGTCTCTCTCTTGTTATTTTAGTAAAAGCCCTCCTTGCGTCCTGCTCCATACTGTCCTTTAACTCCTCCCTTTTCAAATCTAACAGGCGGAAACTATCCTGATTTTGTCCCTTGAGCTTTTTATGGTTCTGTTCTAATAAGGCAATTTCATCAAGAAGTTTTTCCCTTTTTTCTTTTCTCTTTTTTTTCTCCCCTGCCCCAATGGAGGTAAGAACCCCCCTAATGTACGCTTTATGCGCTTCCCAGAGGATAGGTGGAGAAATATCTCCCGTGTCCTTGACCTTAAAGAAGAGATCAATTTCTTCCTGCACCTTCTCTGAAACTTGGGGGGTTTTAAGTAAATTTTTATTCAGCTTCCACGAAAATGGTTGTCTTTGCGACTCGGGGAACCTGACCCTCATTGTGACCGGGGAGTGATCTGATAGCGATGTAATTTCTATTCTGGTATCCACTACATAGTCCAGTAAGCTGTGATCTGTCATAGTGTAGTCCAGTCTTGAATACGTCCCGTGCACAGGGGAGAAGGTGAAATCTTTTACTTTTGCATGCTGCAACCGCCACACATCCATCAGGTGGCATTGGTGCAACCTTCTCCTAATCCTTCCTAATTGAACCTTACTTGTCCCCTGTGCCCGGGACGTGCTATCTACAGAGGGTTTCAGACAGAAATTAAAGTCTCCCGCCAGAACCACCTCCCCCTCTTTAAACTCCGTCAGTTTAACCAGTACCTGTTTTAAAAAAGCGATCGGATTTCTATTCGGGCAATACACATTCGCTAAAGTGAGTGTTTTATTCCCCACTCTGCCCTTGAGGAAGAGATAGCCACCTTCTGGGTCTGACAAGCTGTTTAACAAAGAAAATTTTGACGTTTTAGAAAATCCAATTGCCACTCCCTTGGCTCTCCTAATGGGAGTGTCGCTATAAAACCAAAAGGGCAATTTTGGAGAGTACAGCTTGATATTTGAATCCAGGGTCAGATGGGTCTCCTGGAGAAATATTATGTCTGCTTGATAGCATTGGAGTTCCTTTAGAATTTTATGTCTTTTACTCGGCGAGTTCAGGCCCTTCACATTGTAGGATAAAAACTTTAACTCAGACATTTAATTCAAAAACATCTATCCAAACTCAACAGTCATCCACTGCACAACAGTAACCTCCCCTGCAGGTTTAAGACTCCCCTCCCCCACCCATCCCCCTCGGCTAAACATCGGCCTTAAGCCAGCTAGTACAGGACATTCTTAATCCCCCACTGCAAGCTTCTTTTTTATTTTTTAGGGGTAAGACTCCGATGACAGCCACTGATGTCCCGCCTACCGCCTACAACGGCGGCAGGGGGGACGAGAGTGACGGAGACAGACCACCTAGTCCTATATTACAACCTCCCCGGTTCCCCCCACTCAAAGAGCTGCACCCGCCATCCATTTATTTACCTATTTATTAATTACCCCCCTCCCCCGTTAAACCCAGAAGATCCTTCAATAGATGTACAATGGACCCCATGGTAGGCTCTCCAATGGGGAGAAATAGAGAAAAAAACAAACAAAAAAAAAAAAACAGTCCTTCATTTAATTCAATAGGCAAAGTTCCTTGGTGTCTTCTCGGGGGCCCCGCTTTAACGTGGAATGTCTGGGGTGGGAATATCCAACTTTTCGCAGAAGTCCTGAATCTCCTCCGGGAACCTCATCCTAAGTGATCTGCCTTCTTTCATTACTAGCAGGGATGTTGGGAACCCCCAATTATATTTTATATTGGCCCTTCTTAGTTGATCCAGGAGAGGTCTAAGTTGCCTTCTCTGTACCAGGGTACCTGCAGAAAGATCGGAAAAAATCTGTAGGTCTTCGTTTTCGAAACGGACTGGAGAGGCACCCCGTATGTTGTTCCAAATCTTCTATTTGCTCTCATATGAGTGAAATTTGACTATCACATCTCGAGGGACATCTTCCCTCAAGTTAGGGGTGTTTCTAATCCTATGTACCCTGTCAATCCTTAACGCCTCATCATCCTGTCATCCCAAGATCGGGTTAAAAATTTTTTTCATCTTGATCACTAAGTCCTTATTTTGTTGTTCAGGAAGAGATCTAATACGCAGATTTTGATGGCGGCTTTGGTTTTCCTGTTCTTCCAGCTTATATGACAGTATGCAATAAGTGCTCTGCATTTTACTCATCTGCAATTTAAGATCCGATATCTCCTTAGCCTGGTTACCTGACGTCTCTTCCACCTCCTCAACTCTGCACAACAGGAGGCCCATGTCCGTCCGCACGTTTAGTATTTCTGATTTTATAGCGGTTTCAAGATTGGAGAACATTTCCAGCATTTCTGCCTTAGTGGGAATTAAGGCGATATTTCTTTGGCCCTCCATCTCGCTAATGGCAGGACTTCCTTCAAGCTCAAGATCTTCTCTGGGCCTTTCCCCCTGACCCCCTTTTGTTTCAACTGATCTTTCTTTTTGTCTTGTTCCAGCTTGTTTCGTATCAGTACCCGGACTCTTTGAGCTGGCCTCCTTGAAGTATTTTTGAATTGAACTAGAGTTTAGACTCTCTCCAGGGGTCTTGGGTTCAGCTGATCTTTGGGCACGTCCTCTCATACTCCTCCTAGTTTACACTCCTCTTATTGTATAAAAATATGGCAAAGCCTACCCGATCAGTCCCTCAGGTTCGCAGTGCATCCGGCTCCTGCGACCTACAATAACAGCAGCCAACAGCGGCTTGACTCTGGGCTTGTTGACTTTATACTTATAAATATAATAGTTGGCTTGCAGCCCAATCCTCGCATATCCCACCTAAA
The DNA here is from genome assembly GCF_042186555.1 of Aquarana catesbeiana. NCBI lineage: Eukaryota > Metazoa > Chordata > Amphibia > Anura > Ranidae > Aquarana > Aquarana catesbeiana. Next base: position 536,652,228 of record NC_133325.1, on the reverse strand, counting down.
GGGTTTCAAGAGCCGGGCCGTGGCTGTCCTGTTTCTGGGGCTGCTAAACTTGGCTTGGCAGATGGGGAATGAGGCCCTCGTACAACAGACTGATGGGGCTAACACATGCTCTCCCCTGAACACTCAATATCCCAGTTTTTTATAGGCAAGTCTCTAGTACGTCCTTTATAAAGCTCCCGTCCCCAGAGTTTTTCAGAGTGAAAAGGAAATTAAATTCATACCTGGTGGGGGTGTCTTCATGAGACTAGTTCTATCAGGAGGCTTATCTGATGTCATGCAGGTCCTAGGCTGTTGTAGCCTTATCGCTTCCACCGCCGGTCTGCCCCGGTGTAGCCTGCTGGGTTGTGTGATGAACCGCTCGAAGGAGGGTCAGCCAGGGGGGGGACACTCCGCCCAGTGTCTAGGGGAGGACGGGATGTCACGCCAAGCCCAGTGACAGCCTGATGCCGGTATAATGCGAGATGACACACGCTGTTTGTGCAGGCAGACCTCGTCCATGCTAGCCCTCGCTTGCCTCTGACTCCAAACAGCCACCAATCCACCACCAGCATCGGCTACTCACGAGGGGGATACTCCTCCTTCCGTAGCAGTGCTGCCGCGGAGGGACCCAGGGCGTCTTTCCAGGATCCTATCCATGCGCCTTGCTTAAGCTGCCTGGGCCGTCCAGCCTGCCTCCAATCCCTCACTCCAGCGCTGCCATTAGGCCCCTCCTCCCACGCAAACGTCTCACGTCTGCATCCCACATGACAATGTTCCAGCCGGTTATAACCATCTTGTAAGTCTTTAACAGCTTACGTAAGTCCAGCTAGATGACAGCATAAGTCCTCCATGGGCGATGTTCCCTGCGTGGGCTCGGACATGGCTGTCCGGTACTGTCACGTACCTGGTAGGTAGAGCCCGGAATGCAGGGAGCGGCCTCTCGTATACCTCTGACTCGGGAACCCCTGGTAGTGCTGACAGGGGCTCGAGAGTACAAAGGGCCACAAGTGCCTGACTGGAACACTGGAGTAGAAGGCTGGATCCTGTAATCAGCAGGGAGGTGCACTTGTAGTCCAGCAGCAGGATGCAGACAGCAGGGAGGTGCACTGTAGTCTCGTAGCAGGATGCAGACAGCAGGGAGGTGCACTGTAGTCCCGTAACAGGATGCAGACAGCAGGGAGGTGCACTGTAGTCCCGTAGCAGGATGCAGACAGCAGGGAGGTGCACTGTAGTCCCGTAACAGGATGCAGACAGCAGGGAGGTGCACTGTAGTCCCGTAACAGGATGCAGACAGCAGGGAGGTGCACTGTAGTCCCGTAGCAGGATGCAGACAGCAGGGAGGTGCACTGTAGTCCCATAGCAGGATGCAGACAGCAGGGAGGTGCACTGTAGTCCCGTAGCAGGATGCAGACAGCAGGGAGGTGCACTGTAGTCCCGTAGCGGGATGCAGACAGCAGGGAGGTGCAGACAAGCCGGGTCAAGGTACTGGCAGGCAGATCAAGTACAGAAGGGCAATCCAGAAGAATAGTCAGAGTCCAAGCCAGAATCGGGGCAGGCAGCAAACAGGGAAGTCAGGAACAAGCCAAGTAGATACTAGATTCAGGTAAACTGGGTAACAAGGCAGCAGGGGTCTCAGGAAATGCTGTAGACCGGACAGCAAGGAAGCAAGGCATCAGTCTCCTTTAAATAGCCCCATCTTGGTGCCAAGTGCTGTTACAAGGGGCACGCGCGCTCCTGCGTGCGCCCGCACGCTGCTATTCGCGCTATTGCGCATGCGCATGCGCCACACAGCTCCTTTGTGCACAGGTATTCTCCTAGTGCTAGGACGTTTGCTGGACGGGATTTCCTGACATCTTCTCTGATAAGGAGGGTTTTCAGTCATCGTCTAAAAGCTAATAGAGTAGGAGATAGACGGACAGATTGGGGTAAGGAGTTCCATAGGCTTGGAGAGGCTCTGGAAAAGTCCTGGAGATGAGCATGGGAGGAGGTCATGAGTGAGCTAGAGAGCAGGAGGTCTTGAGAAGAACAAAGAGAATGATTAGGTTAGTATTTTGAGACAAGGTCTGTCATGTACCTGGGGGCAGAGTTGTGGATTGCTTTGTAGGTAGTTGTCAGTATTTTGAATTTCATTTGTTGGGTGAACCTAGTGTAGGGATTGACAGAGAGGAGTAGTAGAGACAGAGCGGTTGGTAAGGTGCATGAGTCTGGCAGCAGCATTCATGATGGACTGAAGGGGGGATAGAGTATGCAGAGGTAAGCCAATGAGGAGGGAGTTGCAGTAATCGAGGCGAGAGATGACCAGGGAGTGAATTAAGAGCTTTGTTGTGTCATTGGTTAAAAAGGGGCATATTTTTGAGATGTTCTGGAGGTTGAGGCAGCAAGATTTGGACAGTGAGGGGATGTGGGGTTTAAAGGAGAGTTCAGAGTCCAGGACTACTAATAGGACCTTGGCACGTGGGGATGGGCTTATAGTTGTGCCATCGATTTTGACAAACAGATCAAGGGAAGAGGCACATGGGGAAGGAAAAATGATAAGTTCGGTTTTGGATACATTAAGTTTGAGGAAGTGGTGCAATTAGCCATTTTCCCTTCCCAGTGTCATGTGACTCATTAGTGTTACAAGGTCTCCGGTGGGAATCGGGAGCAGATGTGTTAAATTTGGTGTTATCGCTCTCACTCTCTTATACGGATCACTGGAAGTTCAACATAGCACCTCATGGCAAAGAACTCTCTAAGGATCTGAAAAAAAGAATTGTTGCTCTACATAAAGATAGTCTAGGCCAGTGTTTCTCAACTCCAGTCCTCAAGGCACCCCAACAGGTCATGTTTTCAGGATTTCCCTCAGATAAAACAGCTGTGGTAAATACTAAGGCAGTGAAACTGATCAAATCACCTGTGCAAAATAATGGAAATCCTGAAAACATGACCTGTTGGCGTGCCTTGAGGACTGGAGTTGAGAAACACTGGTCTAGGCTATAAGAAGACCCTTAAACTGAGCTGCAGCACAGTGGCAAAGACCATACAGCGGTTTAACAGGACAGGTTCCACTCAGAACAGGCCTCGCCATGGTCCACCAAAGAAGTTGAGTGCACATGCTCAGCATTATATCCAGAGGTTGTCTTTGGGAACTAGGTGCATGAGTGCTGTCAGCATTGCTGCAGAGGTTTAAGGGGTGGGGGGGGGGTCAGCCTGTCAGTGCTCGGACCATACGCCGCACGCTGCATCAAATTGGTCTGCATAGCTGTCATCCCAGAAGAAAGCCTCTTCTAAAGATGATGCACATACACACAAACAGTTTGCTGAAGACAAGCAGACTAAGGACATGGATTACTGGAATCATGTCCTGTGGTCTGATGAAACCAAGATACATTTTTTTTGGTTCAGATGGTGTCAAGCATGTGTGGCGGCAACCTGTTGAAAAGTACAAAGACAAGTGTATATGTAAAAGGAAACAGTGGTCACGGGACTTTAAATGAGACCTGTCACTACTCAGAGTCAAAATAACATGAAGTAAATGGTAAAGAAAGTTTATTACAATCCAAGAATAAATCAACGTAATCGCAGAAAAATACAGTACATGGTAATGAATCACAAAAAAGTCATAAAAACCAGCTGACATATTAAAAAACACATATTAGAACACATAAATAGATATTGTATTGATGCATGATGGTATATGCACAATAATGACATAACCAAAGATAGGTATAAATTGCAAGAACCAGACTGTCTTGGCATCCCTGAAAAATCGCAGTGGAACTCGACACGTTTCGTGGAACATGTCCACTCATGTTCCTACATCCCACTATTCCATGGACTTTTCTGCTGTTTTCTGACCTGCCTCTCTGGCTGTTCCTTTGGTATGGATGGGTCATTCCTGCCTCAGCCCCAGATCAGACATTGCTGTCTGATCCCTTTCTCTCCGTTTGGGAACCTTGTTAATTTCCAGCTGACTAGTAAGTACAGGACTGCTTGTCTCTCCTAGATCATGTCTTTCATTCCTGTTATAGGAAAGTGTTCAGTAATTTTGACCGTATACTATATTATATTTTTTTACTTTTTCACTATTATAGACATTCCTTATACTGTATTCTGATGAGTGGACATGTTCCACGAAACGCGTCAAAGTTACATTGCGATTTTTCATGGATGCCAAGACAGTCTGGTTTTTGCAATTTATACCTATTTTTGGTTATGTCATTATTGTGCAAATACAGTTGTGCTCATAAGTTTACATACCCTGGCAGAATTTATGATTTCTTGGCCATTTTTCAGAGAATATGAATGATAACACAAAAACCTTTCTTTCACTCATGGTTAGTGTTTGGCTGAAGCCATTTATTATCAATCAACTGTGTTTACCCTTTTTAAATCATAATGGCAACAGAAACTACCCAAATGACCCTTATCAAAAGTTTACATACCCCAGTTCTTAATACCGTGTATTGCCACCTTTAACATCAATGACAGCTTGAAGTCTTTTGTGGTATTTGTGGATGAGGCTCTTTATCTTCTCAGATGGTAAAGCTGCCCATTCCTCTTGGCAAAAAGCCTCCAGTTCCCATAAATTCTTGGGCTGTCTTGCATGAACTGCACGTTTGAGATCTCCCCAGAGTGGCTCAATGATATTGAGGTCAGGAGACTGAGATCACTACTCCAGAACCTTCACTTTATTCTGCTGTAGCCAATGACAGGTCGACTTGGCCTTGTGTTTTGGATCATTGTCATGTTGGAATGTCCAAGTACGTCCCATGCGCAGCTTCCTGGCTGATGAATGCAAATGTTCCTCCAGTATTTTTTGATAACATGCTGCATTCATCTTGCCATCAATTTTGACCAAATTTCCTGTGCCTTCCTGTACCTCACACATCCCAAAAACATCAGCGATCCACCTCCGTACATTTCATCATAGGCCTTGTTGACTCCTCTCCAAATGTAGCGTTTATGGTTGTGGCCAAAAAGCTCAATTTTGGTCTCATGACTTTGTGCCAGAAGGTTTGACGCTTGTCTTTGTGCTGTTTGGCGTATTGTAAGCGGGATACTTTGTGGCATTTGCATAGTAATGGCTTTCTTCTGGCGATTCAGTCATGCAGACCATCTTTCTTCAAGTGCCTCCTTATTGTGCATCTTGAAACAGCCGCACCACATGTTTTCAGAGAATCCTGTATTTCACTTGAAGTTATTTGTGGGTTTTATTTGCATCCTGAACAATTTTCCTTGCAGTTGTGGCTGAAATTTTAGTTCGTCTACCTGACCGTGGTTTGTTTTCAACAGAACCCCTCATTTTCCACTTCTTGATTAGAGTGTGACCACTGCTGTTTGGCATTCTCAATTCCTTGAATATCTTTTTATACCCTTTTCCTATTTTATACAGTTCAGCTACCTTTTCCTGCAAATCCTTTGACAATTCTTTTGCTTTCGCCATGACTCAGAATCCAGAAACGTTAGTGCAGCACTGGATGAAAGATGCAAGGGTCTGTCAGGAGTCCAGAAACTCATTGACCTTTTAATTTCAATATTTCTTTATTAGTATATAACATATTGTCAATACAGAAGAAAAGAAAAAGGACATTTGAGACATTCAGAATTGTTTTGATTCATAGGTAAAGGTACAAGTACAAGGTTAAACGATCGATGTTGATGTCACGGGAGACCTCTTCTGGTCCGTTTATTATGTCTTCATATGTCCATAGTTAATGTTAGTGTTAACAGCCAGGGTTAAGGTGTACATAGGAAAGAAAAGTTTTCTAAACAAGATTGTGTTGCAACATAACAGAATAATAAAAGTTAAACAAGTACTGCACAGTCAAGGGGTTTGATTCTGGTTTAAGACTTAGTAAAGATCAGATTTAGTCCCTATATGATATTTCATACCATTCTAACCATATCTTCCACAGAGAGTTAGCCTTTTGATGTCTACCTTGTGTTGAGGCGAACATCATCTCATATGCAGTGTGTGTGTGGGTTGTCATTATAACTTCCTGGATAGAGGGGGCTACCTGGTCTCTCCAATGGCGGACCAATACTAGTCTTGCACTTAAGAGAATGTGAATGGCTATATTTCTGGTATCTATCGGTAATGATTCTTTGTCTGCTGACAAAAGTGCCAGACCTGGTTATAGAGGTTTCCTTATTTTCAGAATTTGCGTAAGTAGTCGAAATACCGCCGTCCAAAAGGTGGCTATAGCAGGGCAGGACCAAAGTATATGGTATAGTGTACCAACTGATCCATAGTTCCTCCAGCATGTAGAAGGAGTATGTGGAGAACATTTAGCAATCCTGTAGGGCATTAAGTACCATCTAAGCAAAATTTTTTGTGTCAGTTCCCATAGGTTCACACTTTTTGTGGCTGCGTATGTGATGCGGAGCGCCTTTTGCCACTGTTCAGATGAGTATTTGGTGTCTAGGTTTTTTCCCATGCTTGTATGTGGGAAGTTTTAGTAAATACATCTTTGTTGTTAAGTAGGTTATAAAATAAAGAAATTCCTTTAGTTGTAGTATTAGGCTTGGTGTAGTATTGGGTTACTTTCCATGGTAATGTTATGGCAGTATTTAGATTGGAACGTATAAAGTGGTTTATTTGTAGATAAGTGTAATAATCTGAGTTAGATAAGCCATACTCTATCTGTAGGGATCTAAAGGATTTGGCAGCTGGTCCTATCATTAGGTCATCAATTCCCTTTATCCCTTTTTCCACCCATCTATTCACATTTAAGTTAGGTATGATAGTGGATAAGCTTAGAAGCGGTAGAGGGAGTATAGTAGGTGTAGAATCCTGGAAGGCAGTAGTTAGGAGTAATTTCCAAGCATGAAGAGAAGCCCTTATAGTAGGGGACAATGATGTAGATTGTAGGGAGCTGCGTTGACTAGCAAGAAGGAAGTGATAGAGATTATTTCCCTGCATTTGGGTTCTTTCAAGTTCTCCCCAGCTGGTACTGCTAGCCTGAGGGAACCACATTTTTAGTTGTGCTAAGATTGAAGCAGTGTAGTAATCCTTAAGTATTACCATTCCCAATCCACCTGCCTTCCTAGTTGTGACCAATTTAGAGAATGCGCATCTCGCCTTCCTGCCTTGCCATAGGTATCGGTTTACTTGTGTTGGTTACAGGAATAGGAAGTGTTCTGAATAGGTATAGGAATTGGGGAAGGAGAATCATCTTAAAGGCTGCTAAATGGCCAGACCAGGAGAGTTCGGTCTTAGCTAGATCCTGAAGTTTTGAGTGTAGGTTATCTAGAAATGGAGAATAATTTGCTTTGAACAGTTCTTCCACTTCCACTTCCATTCTTTTATGCAATGTGTTTTATGTACCTGATTGCACCTGAACAACAACTACAACCATAACTACAAATTATACAAACATCAGCTGATAGGAGATGACAGCTTCCTATGTTATCTACACAGCAAGTTGGATGATGACAACCCGAAGGCAAGCAGCTTTACAACCAGCTGGGGCGGCAGGACTTCAGCAGGAGGGATATGAGCCTACCTCTCCCCACGTGCAGCGGAGCTGGGATGCTCAGTTGGGAGACACGAGGAGATGAAGTGTGACACCCTGGTCCCCGACGGAAGCGGCTCAGTAAACGGCTGCAGCTCCTTGTGGGTCCCTGACATCAGGCCGCGGAATGCAGGCACCCGGCCGAGGTTCCCCGGTACATGGTCGGGGCTCGCCGGTAACCGAACATGGTGGGACGGCCCGGGACGCGGCCGTCCGGTACCCAGTCAAGGCCCCCTAAGGTTTGGAGAGGAGCAATCAATCCCCGGTCAGGACTGTACAGAATTGAACGGAGGGTCCCTGGATGCTGATCATGGCACCCCGAGATATGGGGAGGGTTCACTAGCCTCTGATCAGGATTCCGTAATACAAGATCATAGTGAAAAAAATAGTAAATTATACGCTGCGCTTTAGAATATTACACAATAAATGCGTGCTGAAAATTAAAACAAACACATGTAGTGTTAATGTGCCGTAAGTGGCATATGTGACATAGATGTGATATGACAAAAATAAAACAATAAATATGTCAATTAAAACATTAATAACAAAGTGCTCATATGCATCCAAGTGCTTTGTAACACAGATATAAGTGTCCGATGGTATGTAGGGAACAACACTAGTCCCACTTTAAATAGCAAAAAGTGCTTTTGTGCAAAAAACAAGTCTTTTTATAAACAATGCTGTGACAAACCTGTTGGAAAAAGTGCATAGGCGTGGTTTCCTGTAATAGCACTGCTGACATGCTTATAAATCTATGCATCTAGAAATTATTGACAGGTGTTGCAGATCATGCATTTGTGCTCTTATTCCAGTGACCCCCTAGGTCAGTGGTTCTCAACTCCAGTCCTCAGGACCCACCAACAGGCCAGGTTTGCAAGATAGCTGAAATATATCACAGGTGATATCACTTGGTGCTCAGTGATTGCAGTATTCTAGTCTGCAACTCCCCAAGGTAATACTTAAAATCTGGCCTGTTGGTGGGTCCCGAGGACTGGAGTTGAGAACCACTGCCCTAGGTATTGAATACTCACCTTGGAGCGTGTGACTTAACAATTACGCTCAGTCAATACACGCTGGTGAACCACACCTGGGTTCTATAATGGTGACAGGATCCTGGGCTTCAGTATCTCGGGAGTAATGGGAAATAAAAAGCCTTGATAGTGTGATATTGCTTTAAACGTTTTATTAAACAAATAAGAACAATCCTCCAATGGGGTACTCACATGTACAAGGTGCATCAGTGCACCACTCTGTGTATGGCATGAAATATTACAGCGACTGGTTTTGGAATGATGTATGCTTCATCCTAGGCAGATAGACTGCCTTTCGTACCATCCAGATCACAGTGACTTGGTACCTCTGGTGGCTAGTACTGGTATACCAGCGGCACCAGTTCCTAAGGAAGATTTGCCTGGAATAGGCTGAAGAACTCTAGCATCCAAAGAGGTCATGGGTAGGAGACAAAGACCAGCGGATCCCAGTTCCTTGGGAGAGGGACCAACATCACAGGTAACATGCCCTAGTCCAGTATGGAGGGGGGATAGGCCATCTCCCAGGTCAGAAATGGCAGAAGAGGGTACAGACCTGGACATTAGAGAGCTCCTAAGGGCCCTTCCCTCTAAGGCAGATATACAGCAATTGATAACTGCGTAGAACAATCATGCCAGCAAGAGGGGGAGGGCTTTAGAGAAGGTACACGGGCATTAGGGCATAGAGTAGAAGCCTTGGAAAATGGCCATGAGGCAATAGTGCAGGCTGTGGCGGATGTGCAGGACATCATGAGGAGGTTTTAAACTCCTATAGGGATCAGCTGGATGATTATGAAAATAGGGACTGCCGGCAAATCATCCGCATAAGGGGTCTACCTGAAACGATTCTGACTCCTGTGTTGTGTTCAACAGTTCAAGAGTTATTTTGGCAGATTGTGGAGGATTATGCACCTGAGTCTATCGACATAGATCTAGTTCACCGTATTCCACCTTATGCCACTCAGAATACAGAAAGGCAGAGAGATGTCATATGTAAACTACCCAAAATTATCAGTAAAATAAACTATTATGAAAAATGCCCATAGTAAACCCGATATTGTTTTTGATGGAGCATACCTGTCCCTATATCTGGATTTATCACGCTGGACTCTTCTGCAGTGTCGAGCTGTCCGACCTCTGCTGGAATCTTTACGCTCTGTGGAGGTTAATTATCTCTGGGGGTTCCCGTTTAGCTTAACAGCCTTCCGGAATGGCAAAACGGTGACCCTCAGAACCAAGGATGACTTACAGTTGTTTGTGGAAACATTGGATCTCCCCCCAACTGATTTTTTTGAATGATTAACTCCGGATCTACAGCGTCCTGAACTCTGGCAGCAAGTTCCTACTAAAGCTCAGCAAAGGAAGCATTCAGGCAGGCATAGACAGATCCCTAGAGGACATACATAAATTTTTGCAGAGAATATATTTATATATATATATTTGTAGCAATAACTCCCGGTGAAGCTGCTGGTTTAAGCGGGCTGTTACCGTCACCTTTGTTACCTCTATTTCACCAGAACCAGGTCTAGGGTCCCGTTGAGTTTAACACCAGTCAATGTAGGCACCGGACACTTGAGTATCTTTTCCAATGCTTTAATAAACATGAATTGAAGGAAGTAGCAGGTAAGAGGTAGAAGGAAAGTTGCGGGGAAGTTCAAATACCTTGTCTTAGTGTAGTATTAGAAATTGAAAGCTTGTAGATGGATATACTCTCTCTGTAGAGTTGAATCTTTGCCCGCCTGGATAGGTTTCTCTCACTAACCTAGCAGCCAGTATGCAGCACGAACAAAAGTCTCTGCCACAGACTTGATTGGATTGAAACCCATACAGTCCTCTGCCACAGAATGTAATGGTTTAAGATGAATAGCAAACACAGCACTAGAACCTTTAAGCCGACCTGGCAGTACTATGCAGTAGGATTACTTTAGGATACGTCCTCCAACTGAGTCACCAGGCCCCTCTCCAGACCAGCACTCTGCATGATCCTTCCATGACGGGTCCTCCCCTGGGATCTTCTCAGTTGTCCAGCTTCTTCCCTCTAGGACAGACAGCCCAGGACCATTCCTCTGCCGCTGTGGTAGGCCCCAGACAGGCTTATGGGCCACCCACGCGCTGCAGCTTCGTGGGCCTCCCGGACGGAGGACCACAAAGTAGTACTCCTAGCACATACTTGTTGGCCAGGAGGACCAGCAGGTGGAACGAAACGAACCCCCAAACATGGCGTCTGTCCCATAAATACCCTCCCCCAGAATGCAACTCGGAGGACCATCTCCACCGAGTTATCTCTGGGACAGAGGAGCACTCATACGCTTCAGCATGTTGCCTTTCCAACACCAACCCATGGGGACAGCAACACCCACAGGCTACATGCAACTCAGCCAAGCTGGAACAGAGGCAAATCTGACTATGTATGAACAGATAACCCACTAAATTTACCTATCAACAGTAGATTGAAAATCTACCAGCGCTACATATTTTTTTCTCTTCTCTCCTTCCATTAGAGAAGAAGTCTTGGACGATTTGTATTATGGTATTTTTATGTACAGTGTTTTTTTCCTGTGATGAGGTCGAGGAGGGGAGGGGAAGGGAAGAAAAGGAGAGAAGGAAAGAAAAGGTTTTTTTTTTTCTCCTAATTTTTTAGTAGATGGTCCTATAGAGGTGGGATAAGTTAGATAGATTTAGTTATAAAGTGGGAATTATGGTTATAGTGCCCGGGGAAGTTGGATTTCCAAAAAGGTAATTAGATATATGTTACTTTTTTCATTAGGCCGGTCCCGATATAAGGGCCTTGATAATCTGCAATTTTGGAGGTGGGTGGAGATGTCCGGGTATGGAGCCTTGACACCTGCACGGATCGATCCTCCTGTTAGTTGGTATATTCCACAGAGTGGAATATTTTGTTATGGTTTTATTATTTTTTTAATTTTTTTATTTATTTATTTTTCTTTCTCCCCCCCTTTTTTTGTGTGGTATATTCAGGTGCATCAGTGGAGAACAAATTGGAGACAGTGGTATGTGGTCAAGGTATTGGGTATCTAGTTGGAAATTAAATAATGGCTGCATCATTAAAGATTGCATCTTATAATGTGAGGGGTTTGTGTTCACCTCATAAAAGGGGACGTCTCTGGCATGAATTGCGTCACCTGGCTGGAGGTGTGTTTTTTTTGCAGGAGACGCACTTCGTGACAGGGTCAGCCCCCAGTTTGCCCCTACACTCTTTTAATCAGTGGTTTCATGCAACATCTCTTATTGCAAGGGCGAGGGGGTGACAATAGCTTTTAGAAAGTCATGCCCGCTGCTTCTTATGTCCTTGCAATTGGACCCCAGGGCCGCCATCAGGGGGGTACAGGCATTACACAGGTAAGGGGCTCGAGTGTCCCCAGGGGCCTGGCTGGCCAGGGCCCGCTCCCCCCAACATCAAACAGCAGAAGCACTGAAGAAGTGTCTGATAAGGGTACTCACCGAGGCCGAGATGCTGAGAGCGGTAACCTCTTGCGACTAAGCACACTCCACTCCTGGAGATGGTACAGGGGGTGAAGGGCACAAAGAGGCACGAGTCACCAGCAGGCTGGGCAGGTCTTGCGTGAAGGTCATCGGCAGGGAGACAGCTGTGCAGGACTGAAAGATGCTGAAGCTCAAGAAGGAAGATGAACAGCTGATTCAGCAACAGGCCGGGGGTCAAACACAGTTGACTAGTAAGAGTCTAGTGCAAAGGACTGTTAGCAGGTCTGTCAGCAGGCTGATGACTTAGTACTGAAGATTGATAGCAAAGTCCGTAAACAGGCCGAGGGTCAAACACAGGTAACTGGAAGCAAAGTCTGTGAGCAAGCCAGGGGTCGAGCACTGAAGACAATAGCAAAGTCCAGGAGCAGGCTGAGGGTCAATCACTGGAGGCAGGAAGCAATATCTGTAGACAGGCCGAGGGTCAAACACAGGAAGCAAGTGGAGAAGTCTGAGAGGCAAGCTGAGGGTCAGATGCAGGAAGAGATCAGAGCAGGTTAAGGTCAATCTGGGTCACAACAGGTAATCAAGAATCAAGATACAAGCAGGAAACACACGGGGAGCTTAAAGACAAACCAGCAATCTGGTCATGGCACAGAGTGGCTTTTATAGGCCAGTGGGAGGCTCATGTTGAATTGCGCACGCGCATTAACCGTTTTGCTGAATTGCACACAAACTTTAGCCGAATTGCTGACGCGCATTAGCCGTTTCGCTGTATTGTGTCCAGGGATGCACGGGAGTGCCGCTCTACCACGCATGTGCAAAGGAAGGCAGCGATATTGGCGAGACTGGTACTTGCCTCTTTCCTGACAAGAAGCAGCAGAAGATAGGACACATCGACTTGACTTGTTCCGATAGTAATCCCCCCCGCTGGCTGCAGCCGCAAGTCGGACACTTTCACTTCTGAGAGCTAACACCCCCCCGCCCCCCAGAGGGCAGCCGCTGCGCGCCGCTGCAGAGTATTCTTCTGAAGATTCTTCTGCACACAGACTGACACACAGCAGGTGATCGCATCCTGCTGAGGCGGAGCCTGATGGCTGCTGCTGGTTTACTGAACTGTGATTGGTCGGGTCGGCAAGGGGGTGGCCAGCTCGTCACATGGACACAGCAACACAGCAATAACAGGTGCCATGAGGATAGATCCAAGATTGCTGAATGGAGGGTAAGTCTCTAAAATCTAATGTGGTATAATTGAGTTGCATTGTGAAAATGGATGACTCTGGGTGCATATGAGAGTTACATTTTGGAGAGCCTCTTAACTCTAATCCCCATCCAGAGTCATCCTCATCCATTTTCACAATGCAGCTCAATCATCTTCATCCCCACCCAGCATCTACTCCATCCCTCCAGACCAGTCTCCACAACGCATCCCCACCAGTGGCAGCCTGTGCACTGTGGGTGCACGGGCCCCGCCTCCTCATCCATGCGCCCGACCCCTTTCAGGACGCTGGACGCATGGATTCCCATGGTGGGGTGGGAGGGGGTGGTATATTTTGAAGCACCTGATTAGAACCAGAGGCTCTAATAGGCTTCAAAATAGGGAGGGCTCGGGGGGCGCAGAGAGTGCGTCCTGATCCCACCCAATTGTGTGACAGCAGCAAATTCATTTTGGCTATTTTGACACTAACCTTCCTCCCGGCCAATCAGGAGGCAGGACGTCAGACCTGCCTCCTGATTAGCTAAAGTGCCAGGTCACCCTATTGGATGCCTGGCGCTTAAGAAGAGGAGCGAGGAGACTCGCGCTGGATCGGAGGTCGCCGCCGCTGAGAGGTAAGTCACCTCGGCTTAGCCGGCTGCATCCCCCGCGCACGCAGATCGCAGCTCTGGCACCCCCTGTTGGGTGTCAGAGCCGCGATCCGCATGTGGGGGGGTGCCCGTGCACGGGGGAGTGAGGGGCGATGGGCACAGTGGCTGCATTTGGTGGGCACAGGTGGCTGCGTTTGATGGGTACAGGTGGCTGCAATTGATGGGCAAGAGGCTGCATTTGATGGGCACAATGAATGCGTTTGATGGGCACAATGGCTGCATTTGATGGCCACAAGTGGCTGCGTTTGATGGGCACAAGTGGCTGCATATGATGGGCACAAGTGGCTGCAATTGGTGGAGGGGGTTACAGTATTTTTCAGTTTGTTTGCTCCCACCAAAAAATTTTGAGCACCAGCCGCCACTGATCCCCACCCACGCCCAGCACCATCCATCCCTCCAGACCAGTTAAATTGGATTTTAAAGAGAATAAAAGTATTGTGCTTTAGTCAGTCAAAAGTTGTTATATTGATTGATTCATGTATCACAGAGGAAATAAGGGCTAAGGGAGGGTTGTAATCCCTTACTGTTAAATTTTAAAAGCGCTGATGACTTGTTATCCACTTTTCATATATTAAGGTGTAAGAGTGTTAAAATAAAAGTGGGTGCACCGAAGGACTCGTGGGATGGCCAGTGGGTGGTTTCTGTGGGACGACCAGAGGGCAGGCCCTGGCGAATCTTGGGGTCGGGCCCGGGGGGCCCAGGGCTAAAGTTGTGTAAGGGGCCCCAAAATTTCTGATGGCTGCCCTGTTGGACCCTGAGGGGCACTTTCTTTTTTATTAAAGGCATGTTGCATGGCCAGTGTTATACATTCGCTTTGATTTATGCACCCAATACAGGTTTGGTTAATTTCCTTGCCAGAACCTTGAAGATGTTGGAAAAGTTTAGGGAGGGTTTCCTGATTTTGGGAGGATATTTTAACCTTACATTAGGTCCAAGTACGGACACTTCAATGGGTAAAACCCCAATATCTTTTAGAACCTTAAAACATGTAAAGCAATTCCTACACTCTCTCTACTTGGTGGACACCTGGTGGATAATGCATACCAGGGTAAAAGACTAGCTATTACAGGCAGTCCCCGAGTTAGAAATGGGATAGGGACTGCCAGTTTGTTCTTAAGTCGGATATGTTCGTAAGTCGGAAGTGCATGCGCAGAACGACAGAGACGTCATTTTCCGGTGTTTTCTGTCAAGTAGCCGCACATGCGCAGACGTCCTTTTCCAATGTTTTCTGATGTTTTCCGAGGTGCCCAACATCACGTGCCTCCCGTTCGGAAGTAGGAGTTGTTCGCAAGTCGGAGGTTCGTAACTCTGGGACTGTCTGTATTCTAAAATGCATAGTACATATTCTCGTCTTTACCTATTTTTTGTAGATCAGTTTTACTTGAAGAATGTTCGTCTTTGTACTATTGAATCTATAACTCTCTCAGACCATGATCCTATAACTTTGACTTTTCTCCTGGTCTCCGCAGGCCATGTGGAATGTTCCTGGCGGTTGAATAAGTCACTATTAGATGATAAACTTGTAGTAGAGGCATTACTTCTTAATGAATATACCCGGGGAAGTGTCCGAACAAGCAGTTTGGGAAGCCCATAAGGCCGTGGTTAGAGGTGAACTGATATCACACGATTCTCGTATTAAAAAAGAAAAACAGAAAGAGATAGTAGATCTGCTGAGGGAAATTAGTGAGCTGGAGGCTAAACATAAAACCTATCTTGATCCAACAGATGCCCAACAACTAGAGACACTATGTTGTAATCTCTCACAATGTTTGGACCGTAAAGTTAAAAATAAGTATAGATATTTTGCACATAGGTGCTATGAACAAGGGAATAAATGTGGCCGGTTATTGGCCAGACAACTTAAAAAGCAGCAGGACTTGCCATAACTTACTGGTTCATAACAAAAAGATAGTTGAAACTCAGTCTATAGCGGCAAAATTACATAAATTTATTAAGGCCTTATATAATATCCAGCCTCTGTCTTTGGGGGCGGTATTTAGTTATTTAAATTCTATTAGTACCTCTAACCCTTCGCCTCCAGAAGCCCTGTTTGCATATATCACAGTTCTCCCTAAACCAGGGAAGGATCTGCATTATTGTGCCAATTATAGACCCATCTCCTTACTTAATTCCAATACCAAACGTCTAGCTAAGATCTTAGTTCTTGGAATACAGGATCATATAGTGAAGTTAGTTCGCCCAGACCAGACAGGTTTTATGAAGGGCCGTGAAGCTAGAGACAATACTATTCGTGTTCTTCATATACTTCATTGGATGCAACATGGCCCTGATAAAACCCCAAGAGTGGCATTATCAATGGATGCCGAAAAGGCATTCAACAGGGTGAATTGGGTCTTTATGACTGAAGTGTTGAGGGGGGGTGGGTTTAGGTGATCGTATGGTGGGCTGGGTGTTGGCACTATATGCGGATCCAAGAGCTAGGGTTAAGGCGAATGGTACACTTTCGGACTACTTTCATATATGTAACAGTACGAGGCAAGGGTGTCCGCTATCTCCATTATTATTTGCTATGATACTGGAACCCTTTCTTTGTAAAGTGAGGAGAAATAGAGAGATATAAGGGATACAAATTGGATCTGTAGAAAATAAAGTCTCAGCATATGCTGATGACTTATTACTTTATCTTTCTAACCCTCAGGCATCATTATCTGCTTTGATGTCTGAAGTTCATAGATTTGGTAGCTTATCTAATTTCAAAATAAATTTGGAGAAGTCTGCACTTTTGCTCAGCCGTGTTCCTTCAGCTATGGTAACGACTTTGAAACACTCGTATCCCTTTATTTGGAATATTGATTCCTTATTTTATTTGGGGGTACATATTCTGTCGGATCCAAAACTTTTTTACGATCTTAATTATAGCTCTTTATTGAAAAGAATAACAGGGGACTTGCGGAAATGGAAGGGCCAGTACGTAACATGGTTTGGAAGGGTGGGTGTTCTTAAAATGACTATTTTACACAAAATAATCTATATCCTTCATACGGTACAGATTACACTCCCACCAACCGTTTTTAAAAGTTTACTGAAAGCCTTTGTGGCGTTCGTATGGAATGATAAACGGCCCAGGCTGGCTTATGACATCTTGTGTAGAAGTAAATTGGAAGGGTAGTGGGGTTACCAGATGTAGCACTGTATTATAAAGCTATGGCTCTAGTACGCATTTTTAATTGGTGGCATGATTCCTTTAATAAAATATGGGTCTCTCTAAAGAAGACAATGGCAAGGAGGAATTTGGCCCCATGGATACCAATTTTATCCAGGGGCCTTTCAGTATGGACATTCTCTTTAACTCAAAATTATCAATATGGGTTAAATTTAATAAATTGGGTAAATATGCACCTCAGATATCCCCTTTGGCCCCACTGGAGGGATACTCTTGGTTTCATCCTGGGGAGGAGATGGGATTTGTCAGGTGCATGGGGGATGGATGACGTGCGGCAAACTTGCCCCACGGGGAATTCTGTCCCCATTTTCAGAGCTGTACCCCTTGCCAGATGGAGATATTATCAAATGACCTTTTTTTTTAATAAATTGAAACCCCTACTAAGGCCATTGAATTAGTTTACTACATTTGAATCTCTATGTATATATATATCAAATGGTAAACATCTATTATCACAAACGTATAAATTAATTTTAAGTGGCCAAAATACCAGAGTCCCTTAATTTGTTGGAGAATGCAAAAGAGAACGAAATCAGGTATTTTACGGGGGCGTGTCCCGATGTGAACAGCGGCGGACGTGTTCTAGGAGAGCTCCGGGGATCCTCAACACCATTCTTTGCCATCCGTGCACCTACTGATCGGGTGAGAGCCACCACAGCCTCCAGAATGTTCCCCTTCACCTCCTGCATCGCCCTGGCCGTATATTGTGTGGAAGAGCCGCACGCTGGAAGAACCATCCACCCAGCTGTGACAGGCCTGTACTCACGGCCGCTGCCGCCATCTTCCCGCTCGGAGCCTCGCATCTAACCACCGGGCCCGAACCATCTGCGACTCCGGAGCACTGACCGGCCATCCCTGCCCATCCTGCCTGTCTCCCCTCTTCCTGGTTGTGGTTTGGAGGGCCGCCGGGTCGACACTCCCTGTGGAGGCCTGCCGAGGCCTAGTTGACGGCAGCCATCTTGCCGGCCTGAGACTCGCGGCCGTGTGCTCCCCATCCTGGACTCTGGGACAAGATTAGGCCTGAGATCCCCATCCATCCCATCACCTCATCCCCTCCTGCTGATGCTTGGACGGCCGCTGGGCTAACACCAGCTGTCGGAGCTGTCCGGGGCCTGGTGACGGCCTCCATCTTTCTAGGCCCCATCCTGCTGGACTGCTTAGGCCTCCACGCATCCCAGGCCTGGTGCATGGTCCCCACACATTTGCCCTCCTGTCCCTCTTCCTGCCAGGTGAGGGGGGACTGCTGAGCCGCTCCTGTCTGCCTGCTCCAACTGAGGTACTCTGCTCCTGGTCGCTATTGCATCTGTGTACGAACGGCCCCCTTGCAGCCGCCGTCCCTCGCGGACCTCCTTCTGTGTCCTTCCCAGTGCAGATGCCCTCAAAAAAGACGCTTCCTAAGTCGGTTAGGTCCACCCCATTGCAGAAACTGCTGACCACCCCTCACCGTGACCAGACGCCGTTTTGGTCGGGAGGTTGCAGGCCTTACTGCCCGAATTGGGGATGAAGCCTGGCGGCAATCCGGTGGCACCAACATCAGCCCCCTTACCGCAAGATAGTACCACCATGATCCTTGCAGCAATTGAACAGAGCAAGACCTCACTGCTGATTCGCATAGATCACCTTGCTGAAGAATGCAACCTGATAAGGAATGACTTAGGCAAAATCAGGGGGAGGATGACTCCAGGATCTCGGCTACTGAGGACCTCACCGTTACCCACGACACATCCATTGCTGAATTGCAGCGCACAGTGCAGGCCCTCGTTGCAAAATCTGACGATGCCAAAAACCGGCTCAGGCGGAACAATGTTAGAGTCCTTGGCCTACCTAAGGGGGATGAGGAGGATCACCCGGCGGAATTTGCAGAGGAGTTTTTTAAAGATCTGCTGGGTCTCACCGATGTCACCCCTACCTATGTGGTTGAAAGGGCCCATTGAGTGCCCACGGGCCGAGCCATCCCGGGGAACCTCCCCAGACCCTTCCTGGTTCGCTTCCTGAACTACCGAGACAGGGACAATTTTGTGGCGGAAGCTCGTAAACATTCCACACTTAAATACGGCAACACCTCCATCCTTCTCTTCCCTGACTTCTCGGCCGAGTTACAGAGAAAGAGAAAGACCTTCAACGATGTCCGTAAACGGCTCCAGGAAAAAAGTATTAAATACGGCATGCTTTACCCCAGCCGACTCCGGATCCAACATGACGGCAAAGTTTGGTTTTTTGACACCCCTTCGGAGGTTGATGGTTGGCTGGCCACTCTGAGATAATGGTCTCCTATCGCTTGAAAATGGTTTGATGCACGGATCATACATGTCCTGAACTTCTCATCCTGCTATTCTCCTTTTCACAAGTGCCGGAGCTACGGCAAGCACACTGTTACGCTGGATACGCATTTACCCCTGGAGATTTGACTCTGCAAAGATCCCCAGAAGTTCCCTGAACTATCACTCTACACTTAGCTGGGGGAACTCTATATTAGGGTTGAACCTGCAGCATCAGTTCAGTACTGCAGAGGACTGTATTGTGGCCTAGTTATTAGGTTTAGCTTTACAGGTATTGTTTTTGTTTTTGGGTATAGGCCGCTTTCTGACTTCCTCCGTGATGTTCTGGGGGGTGGCGGGGATTGGTAGGATAAGCACTCAGTGCTTGGGAAGTTCTAGTTTAGTTGTTGTGTTTGTTTTTTACATGTGTATTTTGTGTTTCACATACAATGGCTCATGCTCCACTGCTGCTCACCAGGTGTCATCTGCTCAAAGACTATTAGGCTCCTTTACTTATTATGGTCAAAGCAACTATGGCATCACGTGATCAGGATTCCTTCTCTGTGGTATCCTGGAACGTGCGTGGTCTCAACCCCAAGTTTAAGAGGGTGCTTCTTTTTCAATATGTCAAACAACATAGTCCAGCTGTCTTGGTCCTGCAGGAGACACTCATGGCTCTGAAGAGACCCTGGGTCCAGAGAGCTTTTCATGCCCCTTACTCGACGTATGCAAGGGGAGTATCCATCTTAGTGCATAAGTCTCTCCCATGTGTCGTAGACGCGGTCCACACGGATCTGCTGGGTAAGTTTGTTATAATGGTACTCACAATATGGCAGCAGAGATATGTCTTCGCAGGTATCTATGTGCCGCCGCCCTTTAAGCCCGAAATTTTGTACACTATACTGGAGAGGATCAACCCCTACTGTCCTGCAAAAATTCTACTACTGGGCGACTTTAATGCCATCCTTGGATAGACCCTCACCACCTAAGTCCTTCACCGGGGAGTTGTCAAATTGGGCATTATCTGCAGGTGTCACTGAAGTCTGGAGGTTGAAATTCCCATCCACTAAAGCCTTTTCCTGTTTTTCCACCTCTTACAAAACCGCCTCCAGAATCGATTATGCTTTTGCTAATCCCTCTATGTTGACGGACATTCTAGACGCGTCCTATTTGCCCAGTGGTCTCTCTGATCACAGCCCCCTAAAAATCACCCTGCGCACCTCCTCCTTCCGTAGTGGCTCCATGTGGCGGCTCAGTGCACAATGGATTTCCCAACCTGACATAGCAGAACAAACCCCCCTAGCCCTAAGTGACTACATAGTTACATAGTTAGTAAGGTTGAATAAAGATACCTATCCATCCAGTTCAACCTGAGTGTGGGTGCGTGTCTACAATTGTCCCTATACATTGTGTCTCATTAAGATGCTCTTCTATTATTTTTAAATTTTTTTTATTTAAGGTACCCATATATCACCATCAATTTACACAGCACTCCACACATACATCACATCAGTCCCTACCCTCAAGGAGCCCACAATCCAAGGTCCACAACTCCCATTCATATACTAAGGCCAATTTTTTGGGAGGAAACCGGAGTACCCGGAGGAAACCCACGCAGGCACAGGGAGAACATGCAAACTCCAGGCAGGTAGTGTCATGGTTGGGATTCGAACCAGCAACCCTTTTTACTGCTAGGCGAGAGTGCTAACCACTACACCACTGTGTCGCCTAGACTACTGGGACTCTAATGAAGGGTCATCCTCTCCTGAGATAGTCTGGGATGCTTTCAAGGCATTCACAAGGGGCCATTACATCTCATCCATCAGGGTGGTTAGGGCGCAACAAACTGCTGCCACTGCAGAGTTGGAGGGTGGGGTGGAGGTGGCCTCTGCCCAATACGGATTGGATCCCTCCACCTCAAACTTTGATAAGTTGCAGGCATCCAAACGCAGTCTTCACCTTCACTTAACAGAGATTACTAGATTGGAGCTGTAACATACGAAACAAAAATTCTTTGAACAAGGGGACAGGAATGTCAGACTGTTGGCAATGATGTCCCACCATGACACCCCGAGTACCGTGATCATCTCTTCTCCTGAGGCCATTTTGTTAGAGTTCCATGACTTTTATCGATCCTTATATACCACCACATTACCCACGGATCTGGATCCAGGGGTTGGAAATCCTTCTGGATCTGATAGCTCTTGGCTGGCTCTCCGACTCGGAGAGATCCCATCTAGTTGCCCCAATTACCACTGAGGAGGTTCTTGCTGTGATTAATTCCCTGTCCACTGGCAAGGCTCCTGGCCCCGATGGTCTTCCGGTTGATTTCTACTTAGCACATGCCAGCATGTTGGCTCCCCGGATGGCTACCCTGTTTACTCATTGCCTGGAGCAAGGCTCTCTCCCACCTTCCATGGCACATGCGCATGTTATTCTCATTCCCAAAACTGGTAAAGATCCGAAGTCATGTGCATCTTATAGACCCATAGCTCTCCTTAACAATGATCTCAAAATTTTAACTAAGCTCCTCACTGCTAGACTTAACCCTTTACTCCCCTCCCTCATAGATTCGGATAAGACCGGTTTCATGGCCAATAAATCTACAGATATTAATCTTCGCAGATTGTTCACTAATATTCATGCTAGGCATGAGAATCAGGGTACCAGAGTAGTCGCCTTTCTCGATATTGAGAAGGCATTCGACTCAATAGAGTGGCCTTTCCTGTGGGAGATTCTGCGGAGAATGGGATTCCCCCTGGTGTTTATCCATTGTTTGCAGACATTATATCGTTCGCCGACAGCTGCTATTCGTCTGGGGGGTCGTCTTTCTCCTGTTTTTGAGCTTGCTAGGGGTACGCGGCAGGGCTGTCCTCTCTCTCCGGCCCTTTTTGCCATTGCCATGGAACCGGTGGCTGAGGCACTACATGTCTCGCCACACATTAAGGGACTCCGTCTGGCCTGGCTGGAGGAGAGGGTGGCCCTGTACGCAGATGGCCTCCTCCTTTTTCTAAACGACGCTGGCTCCTCTCTGCAGGGAGCATTGTTGGTCCTGGGAAAATTTTCGGAGGTGACAGGGCTTAAGGTCAATTGGTCAAAATTGCAATTGCTTGCCATTGATGCGGATGCTAAAAGGGAGGCCTCGGGCCTCTCTTCAGTTGCAATGGGTGGATAAATTTACATACTTGGGGGTACGTATTTCGAGGAACATGGCTGACTTCATTCCACTGAACTTGTCCCCAGTGGTCAATTCAGTCAAAGCCAAGCTGAAAGCATGGGAGAATCTTCCTTTGTCCCTGTTGGGTTGTATCAACCTTATCAAAATTAAAATCCTTCCCAAGTTTACATATTTGTTTTGTAACTCCCCTCAGTGAATCCCTAAATCATTTTTTACCCATCTTAATAAAATTTTCTCCTCCTTTCTGTGGGGCCCACGTCCTCCCCGTCTCAAACTAACCACCCTGATGCGCCCTTGTTCGCAGGAGGGCCTGGCATTCCCGGACTGCCACAAGTATTTCATTGCGGCCCAACTGGTCACTGCATTCTGGTGGTTTGTTCTGGACAGATCCAACACGGCCTGGGCCACGGAAGCTGCGGTGTTACGGTCTGCGGAGACTTTGTCGAACCTCCTTTTGCGGGGGCCGAAGGCTCCGTACGACCTGACCCCTTCTATGTGTACCACCCTGAGGGCCTGGCGGGAGGGCTTGGCCTGTGAAAAGTATCCTTCAACTGCGGTATCCCCGAACGCCCCTCTCTGGAACAATCCCAACCTACATTATTATTATTATTATTATTATACAGGATTTATATAGCGCCGACAGTTTACGCAGCGCTTTACAACAACATTAGGGCAGACAGTACAAATACAATACAATTCAATACAGGAGGAATCAGAGGGCCCTGCTCGTTAGAGCTTACAATCTAGGTGGGAGGGTCAAGTTATACAAAAGGGTAATAGCTGTGGGGGATGAGCTAATGGAGAAAATAATGCAGTTGTTAGATGGAGGCAGGATAGGCTTCTCTGAAGAGGAAAGTCTTCAGGGATCGCCTAAAAGTGGATAAATTTGGAGACAGTCTGACAGATTGGGGTAGGGAATTCCAGAGGATGGGTGAGGCTCGGGAGAAGTCCTGGAGGCGGATATGGGAGGAGGTGATGAGGGAGCTAGAGAGCAGGAGATCTTGGGAGGAACGGAGATGGCGTTTAGGTTGGTATTTTGAGACTAGGTTAGTGATGTAGCTGGGGGCACAGTTGTGGATGGCTTTGTAACTTATTGTTAGTATTTTGAATTTAATTCGTTGGGCGAGTGGTAGCCAATGGAGGGATTGGCAGAGAGGGGTAGCAGACCCTGATCGGTTTGTAAGGTGGATGAGTCTGGCAGCAGCATTCATGATGGACTGAAGGGGGGATAGTCTATTTAAAGGTAAGCCAATAAGGAGTGAGTTGCAGTAGTCAAGGCGAGAGATAACCAGGGAGTGAATCAGGAGCTTTGTAGTTTCACTGGTTAGAAAGGGACGTAGTTTAGAGATGTTGCGGAGGTTGAGGCGGCAAGCTTTGGAAAGTGATTGGATGTGGGGCTGAAAGGAGAGTTCAGAATCTAGGATAACACCTAGCACCCTGACATGTGGGGACGGGTGGATGGTTTTGCCATTGCTCTTCACAGAGAAGTCAGGGGAAGAGGCACGTGGGGGAGGAAATATTATAAGCTCGGTTTTGGACAAGTTGAGTTTGAGGAAGTGGTGTGACATCCATACAGATATGTCGGTTAGTAAGTTAGTGATGCGTGAGGAGACTGATGGAGTGAGTTGAGGGGTGGAGAGATAGATTTGTGTGTCATCAGCATAGAAATGATATTGAAAGCCATGAGAGGCTATCAGCTGACCCAGGGAAGAGGTGTAGATTGAAAATAAAAGAGGTCCAAGAACAGAACTTTGGGGGACCCCGACAGAGAAGGGAAGAGGAGTGGAGGAAGTAGAATTGTAAGTGACACTGAAGGTGCGTTGGGATAGGTAGGATGAGAGCCACTGAAGAGCACAGTCACGGAGACCGATGGAGTGAAGTTTTTTTGAGGAGGAGGGGGTGGTCAACCGTGTCAAAGGCAGCTGAAAGATCCAGAAGTAGGAGTACAGAATAGTGTCCGTTGGTTTTTGCAGTTAGTAGGTCATTTGTGAGTTTTAAAAGAGCAGTTTCTGTGGAGTGTTGAGGGCGAAATCCAGATTGAAGGGGATCAAGAAGGTTGTTTTTAATGAGGTGGTCACTCAGTTGGTTGTAAACCAGGCGTTCAAGGAGTTTAGAGGAAAAGGGGAGCAAGGAGATAGGGCGTAGGTTGTTAAGATTGGTAGGGTCCAAGGATGGTTTTTTGAGTATGGGAGTGACCAGTGCATGTTTTAGAGCATCGGGGAAGACGCCAGAGGTGAGGGAGAGATTGAAGATGTGGGTTAGAGAGTGTAGGATGGGGTCAGAGGGTGACCGTAGCATTTGAGAGGGAACAGGGTCCAGGGGACAGGTAGTTAGGTGGGCGATAGAAAGGAGTTTAGCAACTTCGTCTGGAGTAGTAGATTTGAATAGAGGTAGTGTCAGTTGTATCTGTTGACATGGGGTCTTAGCTGGGGGAGATACCTGTAGAGTGGAGATTTCATCACGGATTGTATCAATCTTGTTTTTGAAGTGATTAGCGATTTCCTGGGCAGTGAGTAAATCAGTGGGGGGAGGCGGTGGAGGACAAAGTAGAGAGTTGAAGGTAGAGAAGAGTTTACGGGGATTGGATGAGAAGGTATTAATAAGAGTTGTAAAATAGGTTTGCTTGGCAGTGTGGAGGAAAGAATAGTATTTTTGGAGGGCAGATTTGTATTGGTTGAAGTCTTTGAGAGACTTAGTCTTGTGCCACAGACGCTCAAGAGCGCGACTACGTTTTTTGAGAATTTTAGTGTCATCTGTTTGCCAGGGTTGTAGGGGTCGAGGCCTGATTCTGCGTGTAGTGAGGGGAGCGAGCTTGTCCAGGGTGGAGGACAGAGATTTATTGTAGATGGATATGGCTTGGTTGGGGCAGGACAGGGGGGAGATTTTGTCATAGAGGTGGTCGGTAGCAGAGTAGAGGAGAGAGGAGTTGAAGTTGCGAAAGTTTCTACGGGTGACGGTTAGGCGATTGGAGGGAAAGGTGGTGGAAGACAGGGGGAGAGAGAAACTAATAAGGTGGTGGTCGGAGAGAGGAAAAGGATTGTTTGAGAAGTTGCATGGAGTGCATAGGTAAGAGAATACAAGGTCAAGGGTGTTGCCAGCAGAGTGAGTAGAAGCCTGTACCCATTGCTTCAGGTCAAATGAAGAGGTTAGACTAAGAAGTTTAGAAGTAGCAGGAATGTTTGTATTAGCAGGGATGTTGAAATCACCGAGAAGGATTGTGGGAATTTCCGAAGAGAGAAAGTAGGGTAGCCAGGCAGAAAACTCATCAAGGAAAGTCGATAATGGTCCAGGGGGCCGGTAGATCACAGCAATTCTTAGGGAAGTGGGAGAGAATAGACGTATACAGTGGGCTTCGAATGATGGGAGTGAAAAAGAGGGAGGAGGGTGAATAACCTGGAAGGTGCTCTGGGGGGATAGGAGGAATCCCACTCCACCTCCCTTGCGTCCATTAGGCCTGGGGGAGTGAGTCCAGTGAAGGCCACCCTGGGAGAGGGAAGCAGGAGAAGGGGTGTCATATTCGTGGAGCCAGGTTTCTGTGAGAGCAAGTAGATTAAAGGAATTAGTGACAAAGAGGTCATGAACAGCAGTGAGTTTGTTGCAGACAGAGCGAGCGTTCCAGAGGGCGCAGGAGAGAGTGAGGCTGGTGTTGGCAAGAAGAGGAATGGAGACTAGATTGTGTAGATTGCGACTACTGCCAGAGGGTGTAGGGTGATGGTGATGGGTGTGTTGGGCACAGTTAAATAAAGTGGGCCCAGGGTTTGGGGAAATATCTCCAGCGATTAGGAGAAGCAGAAGAGTGAGGGAGGTAATATGAGAATATGATTTGTATGAGGGGACATGCTTCAGTATCCTGGGGGGTATGTTAGCAAGTGGGCTTAGAGTTAGAAAGAGGTGATGAGTGCAGTAATAGGGGGAGGGGAAAAGTGAGGGTTGATATGTACAGGTTGTGGGGTGGAGCAGAGGGATGTAGAAAAGAGAGTTTGAGGAGAGAGGCAGCAATTGTGAAAAGGAGGAGAGGTAAAGAGTGCATGTTTCAGAGAGGAAGATGATAAAATTAGGAAATGGGGTCACCTGCAGTCTTTTATAGTTTGCTTTGTGCAAATCGCTGAAGTGCAAGAGCAGAAGTGCCACTTATTTTAAGAACGCCACTTCTTTGGAAGAACCCCCTGTATGTGCAGCCCCCTGTATGTGTTCCCCCGTAAGGAAGGCCTTGTTTTTATACTGTGTGTTGGGTGTGGGTTGAATCTGGCAATTAATCAATTAGGAGGGCATATTAGCAACACAGCTAGCAGGGCATAACTTTCACACCACAATCAAACTGCATCACTTTTTCAAAATTCCAGACCCTGTGGTGTGGACCAAATTCCATATCAAAGCTCTCTCAGATGTCACCTCAGAACTTTTGATCTTCCCCTTTGACCATTTAATGTCTCACCACAATGTCCCGCCCTCACACAAATTCAGGTATCTTCAGCTGTCCCATGCTTTCAGGGCCCAGTTTCCATCAGGCGAGGGGCAGCTGGTGCAATCTGACTTGGAACGGATTTTGCGCTTTGACTGCACCAACAAGCCCACCTCCGTGCTTTACGCACATCTCCTCCGGGTCTCATCTCCTGTGTTGTCCAGGCTCTGTCAGCAATGGGGCCAAGACGTTACGGAGCTAGACTCCGAGGTCTGGGAGGATATATGGGACTTCCCATTTAAAATGCTTTTACCTTGAGAGATCGCCTCATTCAGTACAAGATTGTCCATAGAGCATATCTCCCTCCCGCTCGGGTGCACAAAATGAGGTCATTCCTCTGCCCGGAGTGCTGGCGGTGTGATCACGCTCCAGGGGACTACATTCACATCTTCTGGTCCTGCCTGGTAATTTCAATATTTTGGTCACAAATTCTTATGGCGGGGAATGAACTACTAAGTATCTCTATTGTCCCATCCCCAATAATATGCTTGTTAGGACTGGTGGAGGACCTGGTACCCAGGGTTGCTGAGAGAACTCTGTTGGGTCTCTTGCTCTTCTACGCCAGGAAATCCATTGTCCTATGCTGGAAGCGGAAAGCTCCTCCCTCTATAGGTCTATGGAAAATGCTTGTCAATGATGTGATACCCCTATATAAAGATACCTATATTAATAGAGGCTGTCCAAAAAATATGACAGGGTCTGGGCTAAGTGGTTGGCAGAACCCTCCACTGCTGCAGCAGACTAGGAGGTTTCTCGCTATCTGACGACCTCCCTTGGAGCCCTGATTAACCAACCCTTGACAGCACAGTAACTTAGGTGAGCCAGTTAATTATGAGCCAGGCCCGCACATGGATGATGGTATATTCTGGTAGTCGCAAATAAACTAACATTTCTTGGTTCCGTTATGCTGACTTGAGACCCCTGCGCAGGCCCCACTCCTGATGTTGGCTGTACTGTTGTATGTTTGTTTTGTCTATGTGTTTGTTATACGCAAAATAAAAAGATTTTCAAAAAAAAAATCAGGTATTTACTTCTATACAAATTAAAAAATGTATTAAATCACTCACTTTAATTCTATAAGTTCCCATGTACAAGAAATGTCATACAAATTCTTGGCTAGGTGGTATCGGACATGTAAACAAAAAAGAAAATAAACCCTGCGCTTACTCAACGATTCAGCAGCTCACACAACAAATAGGATATTTGTCCAAGGTAACAGGTGCATAAAAAGTGTAGCGCTTATTGTATCAAATGAGAAAATGAGTATAATATTGCATACATAAAACAACAGAAAAAGGAAAAAAACAAATTTCTCTATCAATTAATAGAGCACAGAGTGTGGTCTCTGGTAATCTTCAGATATAACTTGAGTGCAAAGAATTGTTCATAGTCCAATAATTAAGTAAACAATCCTATTCACCACGTGGGTAACTGGTACGGAAAAGTGAATATGATGGACCCTCCATGAACTCATAAGAACATATGTTCAATGAGTCAGAAGGTCTTATATTACCAACCGGTAATGAAGGAGGACCTTTCAAATAAATGGCAATGGAACTCCAAAGGCATCGAAAACTTTGAGGAAACCTCTTCTATTAGGAAGTAGCCCGTCTCAGAAAAATGGCCCATATGAAATAAAAAGGGGCCAGATAGCATAATTCCGTTTATAAAACAAATTTATTAAAAAAGTAAAACACTTACATTTATGTAGTAAGAAAACACTTAATATAAAATTATGGCAGGCAGTGGAGTCTCCCGACACGTTTCGTCTCATTAGACTTCATCTGGGGTGCTCAACCACTGCTGCCATGCTCCTTAATAAAGATACTGTGACCCCCTTGATGAGAATCCAGCTCGTGCCAGTTTCCATCTTGCACTTCCGGGTTCAGCCAAAATGGTGGACCCGCGTGCGTTCCAAGCCCTTATTATTATATATTATTATGCGTTCCAGCACCCTATGTTTATGTGATAAATTTCCTATATGTACTATTATACAAAATCCTATGTGCTGTTCCTGAAAAACACCGCCTTAAGAAAAAAAGATTTGAAGATGGACAGGGAAAAAGCTGACCGTCTCAGTATTCCAGCCAGTTCCGGATTAATCGTCACACAGTGTGTAGGATGGCAGACGTCGTGAGTAGGGACATCTTGACTCGACTGACGTCACAACGTCAGGGTACAGCTCACGCTTCACACAATGTGGAGCGCAAAACAGAGCCACCGTCACTGGCGTGCGTGTCACGCGTCCATATGGCAATCGGCTGTGCGCGATGACGTCGACGTCAACCTAACGTAACGACACGCCACTGAGGTTGACAGATTATGCTGCCGTACCAAAAGACCGATCTGAACAAATGGCCGGGCAAATTTGGCCAAGATTGATGGAACAACCCTGGAATGACCCGTGTTAAATGAATGGCGATTCACTGCACATATTGCCATTTCCAGGCTATTGAAAAACAAACAGTGCAATTTACGAACTAAAAAGAAAGGGAATTAAATGATAATTAATCCAGAAAAAAGGGGGTAATTAATCCAGAAAAAAGGGGATATCCTAATAATACTAGACACCCCATAATATTAAGGGATCACTAATAAATGTACGCATGAATATACATATTAATGTCCTAGGTAACTAAAAAGTGATGTGAAGTAAATTATGAATTACATTGTATGTGAAGTGTATCCAAGAGTGTACAAAATTCGAGGGATGTGAAGCGTCCCCTATGGGGGTAAATAGCACAAAAAATCAAAATATGAAAATTATAAAAACGTGATTACAAAAATTAATTTCAAGAAATAAGTGTATGTTTAAAATATCTCTGTAGAGGTTCCGAGGTGGATTCTCTCTGGGTCACCCCATATAAGAAAAAAAAAGACAAAAAATTTATATAGAATAGCATATATGCCAAATGATCACAAAATGAGATATAAACGCATTGATATCAAGTTCTATATTCATACCCTGTGGGAAGAGGGACTGTAGCTCATGTATCCAGAACGTTTCCAGACGGGAAACGCCTCTGGTCATGGCACCCCCCCTCCAAGGTGGGGTGTTTTTGTCAATCACTAAAAATTGTGAACCTATTGGATTACTGTTATGAAATTCTTTATAGTGCCTTGGTACACTATGTTTCGAATCCCTTCCTTTAATGAGACCAATATGATCCCCCACTCTTGTGGTAAAAGTTCTAGTTGTTCGGCCAACGTATTGTTTACCACATGGACATGTAATTAAATACACTACATATCTCGAGTTGCATGTGCAGAAAGGTTTAATAGTGTAACTCCTTCCTGTGACAGTAGATGTAAACTCTGTTAGTTTGCGTCTCTCTAATGTGTTATGTTGGCACACAGCGCATTTTCTACAAGGGAAAAAGCCTGTCCAATCATGGAAAAAGGAGGCACGCACTGGGGGGTTAACGACATTAGGTGCTACATGGCCCCGCAAGGATGGTGCTCCATTGAAAATAATTTTGGCCTGTTCAGGTAGCATCTTCCCTAAAATGGTATCTTGTCTCAGAACCTCCCAATACTTCTTCATGATGTTCTTAATTTGCTTGTGCTGTATTGAATATGAGGTTAACATGGCCCATTTGAATGTAGTATCTGGTTCCCTCTCTGGTTTAGTCTCAAGAAGGGAGTCTCTATCTATATTGGTAACTCTATGTAGTTGAAATTCTAAGGTAGCGTTATCATATCCCTTGTCCAAAAATCGTTGTTTCAGAATGCCTGCTTGTGCAATAAACATATCTGTGTCGGTGCAGTTCCTACGGAGTCTAAGCAACTGGCTCCGGGGAACTGCATTAAGCCAGGATCTGTGATGACAGCTATCCATGGGGATGAAGCTGTTTCAGTCTGTTGATTTAACCGCTTCATATCCACGCTATTGCCAAATGACGGCAACAGCGCGGATCTACATTGCCGAGACTACGTCTATTGATGTCGTCCCATGCACGAGCAGCCTGCGCGCCCCCTGCAGGGAGCGCGCGGTGCGCTCGGTGATCAGCGAGTCTATGAGACTCGACTGATCACATATCAGAGTAAGGGGTCAGGTTCAACCCCTTACCACGTGATCAGCTGTCAGCCAATGACAGCTGATCATGTGATGTAAACAGAGCCGGTAATCGGCTATTTTTTCTCCTTGCGCTGGCAGCGTGAGGAGGAAAAAAAAAGCCGATCACCGGCGGCCGTGAGAGGGACATCAGTCCCGATCACGGCGATCATCTGCCCCCTGCCAGTGACACCTAAGGAAAGGGAGCAGTGCCGCCTACCAGTGCCCACCAGCGTCACCCATCAGTGCCCACAGTGCCATCCATCAATGCCCACAGTGCCATCCATCAGTGCCCACAGTGCCACCCATCATTGCCCACAGTGCCACCCATCAGCACCCACAGTGCCACCCATCAGCGCCCACATCAGTGCCACAACAGTGCTGCACATCAGTGCCACCTATCAGTGCCCATCAGTGTCACCTACCAGTGCCCATAAGTGCCCATCAGTGCTGCCCATCAGTGCCACCCATCAGTGCCATCCATCAGTGCCACCCATCAGTGCCCCCCATCAGTGGTACCTATCAGTGCCCATCAGTGCCACCTATCCATGCCACCCATCCATGCCACCCATCAGTGCCACCCATCGGCGCCCATCAGTGGCCATCAGTGCCGCCTTATCTGTGCCCATCAGTACCGCCTTATCTGTCCCCATCAGTGCTGCCTTAACTGTGCCTATCAGTGCAGCCTTAACTGTGCCTATCAGTGCCGCCTTAACTGTGCCTCTCAGTGCCGCCTTAACTGTGCCTATCCGTGCCCATCAGTGCAGCCTATCAGTGCCCACCAGTGCCGCCTCACCAGCACATATCAATGAAGGAGAAAAATTAGCTGTTTGCAAATTTTTATAACAAACTATGAAACATGATTTTTTTTTTTCAAAATTTTCCATCTCTTTTTGTTTGTTTAGCAAAAAATAAAAATCCCAGCTGTGATCAAATACCACCAAAAGAAAGCTCTATTTGTGAGAAAAAATGATAAAAATTTTGGTCCCGACCCCTTACCACATGACCAGCTGTCAGCCAATGACAGCTGATCATGTGATGTAAATAGAGCCGGCAATCGACTATTTTTTCTCCTCGCGCTGGCAGTGTGAGGAGGAAAAAAAAGCCGATCACCGGTGGCCGTGAGAGGGACATCAGTCCCGATCATGGTGATCATCTGCCCCCTGCCAGTGACACCTAAGAAAAGGGAGCAGTGCCACCTACCAGTGCCCACCAGCGTCACCCATCAGTGCCCACAGTGCCATCCATCAATGCCCACAGTGCCATCCATCAGTGCCCACAGTGCCACCCATCAGCGCCCACAGTGCCACCCATCAGCGCCCACATCAGTTCCACAACAGTGCTGCACATCAGTGTCACCTATCAGTGCCCATCAGTGTCACCTACAAGTGCCCATCAGTGCTGCCCATCAGTGCCACCCATCAGTGCCCCCCATTAGTGCCGCCCATCAGTGTCCCCATCAGTGGTACCTATCAGTGCCCATCAGTGCCACCTATCCGTGCCACCCATCCGTGCCACCCATCAGCGCCCATCAGTGCCACCTTATCTGTGCCCATCAGTACCGCCTTATCTGTCCCCATCAGTGCTGCCTTAACTGTGCCTATCAGTGCCGCCTTAACTGTGCCTATCCGTGCCCATCAGTTTAGCCTATCAGTGCCCACCAGTGCCGCCTCATCAGCGCATATCAATGAAGGAGAAAAATTACCTGTTTGCAAAATTTTATAACAAACTATGAAACATAGATATATGGGGTAAATCCGCGCAGTGGTTGAGTGTAGTTAGGATATGGGGCTGCTGCCTTTACAGATACAATACCACCTAAGTGGAGTGTATTAGAATTTGGTAAAAAGCAGGAGTAGTTATGGCGCTGCCCTTGTGGGGTTAGAAAAAATGTTTTTCTATTTGTGGACAATTCCACTATATATTACCTGGTGTACATAACTCCTATAGATCTAGAATATTATTCTTAAAAATTATATTTATGAGCGAAAAAAAAAAAAAAACCCTATATGTACCAAAATAACGTGAGTGTTTTAGATCTGGAATCTGTGACTGGTACTCGGTTACTAATAATCACATTGTAATAAAAGTGAAATATCAACATAAAATTATTTCCACAAAGTGCATTTGTGCTAAACCAGTGCTATAAATGTCATAAAGTGACTGCTGCTAAATCATACAGAATCATACAAAATGTCCAGTGCTATGAATTCCATAAAGTGACTAGTGCTAGATCATACAAAATCATACTAAATGTCCAATATAAAAGGTGACTGATGTGTTTTTAATTTGGTAAAAAGCAGGAGTAGTTATGGCGCTGCCCTTGTTGGGTTAGAAATTGTTTTTTTTTTTTTTCTATTAGTGGACAATTCCTCTATATATTACCTGGTGTACATAACTCCTATAGATCTAGAGTATTATTCTTAAAAATTATATTTATGAGCGAAGCAAAAAAAAAAACAAAAACCTATATGTACCAAAATAACGTGAGTGTTTTAGATCTGGAATCTGTGACTGGTACTCGGTTACTAATAATCACATTGTAATAAAAGTGAAATATCAACATAAAATACGTCAATTATTTCCACAAAGTGCATTTGTGCTAAACCAGTGCTATAAATGTCATAAAGTGACTGCTGCTAAATCATACAGAATCATACAAAATGTCCAGTGCTATGAATTCCATAAAGTGACTGGTGCTAGATCATACAAAATCATACTAAATATCCAATATAAAAGGTGACTGATGTGTTTTTAACCAGTAATCTTGGATAGGAAAAGTTCCATTAATGGAAAAAAAAAAAGTTCTTTTTGGAGTATTTTAGGATGTTCAATCTCTGAGAATCAGATTTCTGTGGGAAAACTTCTTATCCAGGTGCTGGCTTTTTAATTAGTGACTATTCTGCATGCTCTGATACTGCTTGCACTCACCAGATTTTCTTTCCCCTGCAGGGGTGCAGGCAGTCACAGTATCTGCCACTGTGTAGCAATCATAGATGTCTCCAAACTTTACTTTCTGTGTTGTTTTGATGTATTACATATAAAAGAAAGGAGGGATACCCATAGCGTAAAACCGTATAGAAACATTTATTAAAGCTTAATAACACTGTGACACTCACATTTTCAATGATAAAATGAGCATGAAAAAGATATCAAAATCGCTTTGCTAGAGGTGCTGCAAGACGTCCGTAAGCCCACCCTACGCGCATTTCGTCATCAGACTTCTACTGGTCTCTCAACCGATGGGAGGAAGAACAGGTTTTCAGCACAACGAGAAGAAACTTAAAACGAAACCGTCGATATATAGACGATATAGTCATTGTGTGGAGAGGCACGGAGGAAGAATTACAAGTCTTTTTTGACGAAATAAATTGCAACACATATGGAATTTCTTTCTCGGGCAGTTGGAACAAACAGAGTATAAACTATCTAGATCTACAGATTTATAAAAATAATGGGTATCTAAACACTAGGACATTCTTTAATAGCACCAATAGGAACGGGTACATTCCAACCAGCAGCTGCAATCATCCACAATGGATTGGAAACATTCCAAAGGGGCAATTAATGCAGATACACAGAAACTGTAGTAAGGAAAATGATTATGAAGAACAAGCAGACATCATAATCAACAGATTTGTTGAAAAAGGATACAACAAGAAAGAGTTAATGAATCTAAAGGAAAAGATGAAAAAATGGATAGAAATACACTAATAGAAGGGAAACCAGTTGGTAACATCAAGAAAAAGAACAAAAATATGGACATGGCTTTTTTAACGGGTTATACAACAGACAATACAAAATTACGGAATCCATAATTAAGAAACACTGGCCCATTCTACAATCAGATAAAACTCTGAACTCCATACTACCAAGAAAGCCCAGTTTCATCTACAGAAATCCCCACCACTCAGAAACAAATTAGTGCATAACGCCTTGGATCCACCAAAGCAGATCAAAATAATAAAAAACCTGAAAGGTTTTTTTAAGTGCGGAAAGTGCCTACCGTGTAAGAGCAGCAAAAAAACTAACAGGAAAATAACAACATTCAGATCAGCAAATAATGGAAAAGAATATAATATTAAAGAGCTCATAACCTGTAACAGCACTCATGTGACCTACGTACTGGTGTTTCCATGCCACATACAATATGTGGGTAGGACAACAAGACAGTAATGCCGCGTACACACGGTCGGACTTTTCGTCTACAAAAGTCCAACGGACGCTGACGGACTAAAGCTGGCTGGTAATCCGATCGTGTGTGGGCTTCTCCGGACTTTCAACGGACTTTTTTAGCCTCAAATCCGACGGACTTTAGATTTGAAGCATGCTTCAAATCTTTACGTCGTAAGTACGACGGACCCCGAAGTCCGCTCGTCTGTATGCTAGTCCGACGGACAAAAAAACGACGCATGCTCATAAGCAAAAACTAAACGGAAGCACTCGGTCTAGTAAAACTAGTGTTCGTATTGTAGGTAGCACATTCATCACGCTGCAAAATCTGTGATCGTTCAATGCAGCGCATTTTATTTCTTCTTTACGAAGGCTCTAAAGAACGAAGGTGTTTTGCTGTTCATAATCAGAGTTCTCCCAAACTGATTTCTGGATTCTTTTTCTCTTTGATCTCATGAATGATATAGTATGCCTTTTTAAAACAATGTTTCCATACTAATAATACTTTTTCCCCCTTTTTTTTTTTTTTTTTTTTTTTTTTTAGGTTTGTAAAGTTAACACAAAGAACCCATTATTATTTTTTTTTTTTATAGTGTTTATTTTTTAGTTTTTAGATAAAGTTAACCCAAAGCACCGTTTTTGGTTACGTAATTTTTTTGATTTTCAAGACTTACCACTTGAACATTATTAACATTAGTAATGTATTTTTGGTGTGTTTTTTTTCAAACTCAATGAGATTGTTGTCCCTTGTTAATTTAACATTGTGTGTAAAATCAATGATTTCAAAGAAAACACATAAAGTCTTTTGCTAAACTCAAAAAATATCCATTTATTCATGGTCAAAATAAAATAAAGAGGAAGTCAACGCTGGAAAAAGTCGGTGTACCAGAAAATTGGGATCTTGAGGAGTCCATATAAGAGGGAGCACAATCTGGTCCAAGAATCCCAGAGATCAACAGCACCAGCAGATGATCTAGATGTCCCCAGACTGTGGTCCTACAACAGCCTGCGTCTTCTGTCAGACCAGACTGAACCCAGGTCATCATTTTCTTCTCTTCCCTGCAGCCTTTCCTCCACGCTGCCCTGCAGCCTTCCCTGTAGCCTTCTTTTGAGGCTGTGGCTCTGGTGTTTCAGTTGTGGCAGGAGGAGGAGGAGGAGGAGGAGGAGGAGGAGGGGGGGCTGCCTCATGTAGTTGGGTGTTTTGTGTTAGCGTGCCCTGCAGCCCCTTATGGATTGTTTCCCCAAATAGGCGCTCACAAATGAGGCGCTGCTCCCTATTCATCTGAAGAAGCCTGCTGGCTAAGTAGCAGCCATAGGATTCTTCCGCTTCGGGGGGGCTCCTTAAAAAACGGGTGGCCTCTTGCATGAGGCGCAGGGATGCGTCCTGTGTGACCATCCCCTTCCTGGCCCTTTTTTTGGGAAGGTGGAGGGGAGGCACTTGGGATTCGGTCAGGCTCCTACTGGGCCCAGCCACCTCACTTGGCCCAGCCACCTCACTTGGCCCAGCCACCTCACTGGGAGCAGCCACCTCACTGGGAGCAGCCACCTCCTGCCTGACACTGGGCCCAGCCTCCTCCAGGATGATGGTGAATCCGGCCTCCTCCAGGCTGTCCATGGGC
This sequence comes from Aquarana catesbeiana, assembly GCF_042186555.1. Taxonomy (NCBI): domain Eukaryota; kingdom Metazoa; phylum Chordata; class Amphibia; order Anura; family Ranidae; genus Aquarana; species Aquarana catesbeiana. The sequence goes on along the minus strand of NC_133325.1, from coordinate 536,615,490 downwards.
CCGGTCTCCTCCTGCCTGCCACTTTCCCCACATTCCTCCTGGATGGACTCATCCTGTGTATAAAAAAAGGACAATAGTTTGAGTATATTTTTTGGGGTTCATCAATGACACACAGTTTGCTTCTCATGAATAGCAAATTCAATGTGAATACTTCTCTTTAATAAAAGAGTCTAATCAGACACCCTAATTATTTCAAGCAGGTGCCAAACATATTTAGCCACTACTGTCAATTGATATGTATACCCAATTTTGAGTGCCAAATTATTTTAGACAATTATAACATCCAGTTAACATCATTAATATTAGTACAGTAAATATTTGTAAAAATAATTTACCTGACTCCAGATGGTCATATCTGGTTCATCCAGGATGGAAGACCCAGCTTGCTCCTCATCAGCCTCTGCTGGGGTGGAGGGAAGGGTGGAGGGAAGGGTGGAGGGAAGGGTTGAAAGTGATGGCCTGGCTTCATTCTGGTCATCCAGAAAACGGAGTTGATTGTAGTACCACAGCCTGGGTACATAAACATCATCTGCTGATGCTCCTGATCTCCTTGATTCCTGGATCTTCTTATGCTCCCTCTTATACATGTTCCTCAAGACCCCAATTTTCTTGAGCAATGTCTCCATTGTTACTTCCGGGATGGTCGCCTGGACAAAGGCCAGAAGTCTCTCCAGCGTTGACTTCCTCACATGCTTAGCATAATACTGAGGGTGTTTCACCTCCCACAAATTCCTCATCTCTCGATATTTGGAAATAAAAGATGTAAGGAACTCTGGATCCTTAAATAGGGGATTCATTATATCTGGAAAAGATGAAGTCACAAGACAAAAAACACTTTTATTATAGGTTTCGGCTAACCCCTCATCATC